>NW_010186221.1:0-14245 GCF_000695765.1 Mesitornis unicolor
GGGGGAGAAAAAAAAAAAAGAGAAAAAAGAGGGAAACAAGAAGGTAATTTCTTTTTCCTTTGTCCACAGGCATTTTATAAGTGAGCATCTTGGAATCTTTCTATGCGATTCTACAATTTACACAGACTGGTGAACTAGAAAGCACCTGAAAAATAAAATAAAAGAACTGTACTGCCAGCCACAGCTCTTAAAAGAACAGACAAGAGAATAACTTGTAGCCAAAAGAGAGGAATGAAAACTCTTGACCTTACTTATCTCATGGACAAGTGATTGATCATACCCAAGAACAGTGACCTAGTTATGAAAGGGACACCGATTACGAAAGAGAAAATCTTTAAAATCATATAAAGCTGATTCAGTTAAACCTTGTTAAAAGAAATTAGCACAATGCACAGGGCTAAAAAATCACCTTTCGGGTCTGCAACAGATATCCATGAAGAAAGAATAAATTTTACAGAAAGCAAAAGGCAAGGTCCATGAGGAAGCAATTAGTATGTAAAAACAAACGACTTATTCACAGCACACAGGACACGCCAGGGTTAGTGTCAGACCAACTTGACCAGGTAACTGTTCATGATACTAACCCACATGCATATCGTTCTCTCTGAATACCTTTCAGGAATACAAATTCAGAAGAAAGCCATCCTTAATAAAAAAGAATTAACAATCCCTTCAATGAAATAAAAACAAGTTCTAAATCAGCAAAACTAACAGAATTCATTAAATATTGCCCATAGTTAATTTTTGGAGGCCTTCTTTAAACAAAATTGTATCAGTGCAGAAAGGAAGCAATATGCTAGAAGTTCACAGGAGCAGTTCTCAGTGAATTCTGAAGAAATATCCTCACAAGGTGATCCACGAGTAACCTCTGGGAAGGAAAACTGCATGTCACCCTGCACTGAGATAATAAGTTACTAAAGGAAAGCCGTGTATGTCTTCACATGATTTGTTTGCCATTACCTTCCTTTGTGCAACTTGCTTTTCCTTAATAAATCTTTTTTCTGGAAACAAACAGTCATTTGAAGCCTGGATTCTGCTTTCTGTTTTTTGTCAGTAAACTACAGAAGCTCTGCACACCACTGCAGTGATGGGTAGGTCAGCAGCTTCCACCCAGCCCAAGGGAAGGATGATGACTGCACACAGTCACATCAAAAGCAATGAGTGGTCCTGTACTTCTGTGTTAGGCAAGTGGACTCCTGCTGCAATGGGGGACAGGATGCCCTGCAGACAGTCCCGCTCTCTCTCCCTACAGGACAGCCTTCTGCATCAGTCACTTTCCACTACAGTCGATGAAAGGAAAAGTAGATACCTTCCTTGTAAGATTACTGGTTTTGAGAAAACCAAAGTCATTCTGTATTATGAACAAGAGCTACTTCTAGTTAGTTATTATTGACTGCATTTCATTGCTTGGAAACCTTGTCATTAAAGATGGTTTTCAATCCTTGTTCTTTGGTGAAATCAGCAACATATAGTGAAAGTTACAGCATACTGGATACAATCTGATACAAGCAGTAATTTTATGGAGTAATCTTTTGCAGCTTATATATCAGACAATCAGTTACTTAGAAGTAAAAAAATTATCCAGACTTTTAAAAACTCCTACAAACAAGCTAATTTAGCTGGCAGCATTTAATCCTGCTTTCCTTTACCATTCCCTAGCAAACAGCAGCAACCAGTTGCAAAGCATCTGTGTCTAGCTAGCACAGAAATGAAAGGGGGAAAATGTTCTCTCAACTGGGGGGCAGCAGCATTAACAGGCTTTGTATTTCCCAAGTAGGGATCCATTCCTCTGATATGGCAACTGCCCTTTGAATGGCAATCCTGTTACTTCGAATACTCTTGTTTCTGTACTTTCCTCAAGTTCAAATAGTGCCTCATGTCAGAAAAGCAGCTGCCATTGGATCTGGTTTCCTACATCTTTGGCAGTAAAAAAGATACAAAAGGCTAAGCGGCCTTAAACTGCAACCCAATAGGTGGGATGCTGTTCATTTCCTTCGACTTATTTGGTATCCATAGCACAACTACAGGTAAAATAATATGAGAAGATAAAAAACCCATGTAAGATCAAATTTTAGTAGAGATGCCTATCCATGGCAGTTTTTCCCCATGCAATATTGAAACAGATACTGCTTTTTTACAAGGAAAAGCAACAAACAAATGTTTAAATAGATTAAGGATGGAAGAGAATTTAATTTGGGAATAAATCATAATTAAATTCTCTTTATTGGCTTCCATCTTGATTCTTCTAACAAAACTCTCCCATGTATAACCTACATGCAAATTCTGTACTGCCTGGGGCTGTGCGGCCTTTTCAGAGATTTCATTTCGATGTTAAGTGCAAAGGAGTTGTTTATTGCTTGTTATGTCCACAGAAACAGTACATATAAACACTTGCATTTCATATTTAATTTCATTGAAAAAAATCCCACTGCCTAAAGCTAAAAGACTCCTTTTGATCTAGCAAAAATCCTTATCTGAATTTGCCAGGGAACTCCGCAGAAACACTGAAGATGCAGTTTTAAAGCTGGAAGGCTGCAGTTCTGCCTTCACTGCTTGTTCCCAGCTCTTTCCATCTGCTGCTGCTCCTGGCACCAGCCCTTGTGCAGGGGCAACTGTGAGTTACTTCAGGAAGTGGACAATGATGAAGATCAACCTGGAAAATGATCTTTTCTGACAAAACCAGCTTCCTGGACTGGCTTGCTGTATGGTCCCATGCTTATCAACACTGGCTCAGAAGCAGCAAGCACAGCAGGTGAGACCTGGGTTGGCTTGCACTGCAGCAAATTCACACCGTAACTTTCTCGCACTATTCTTGGACCATGTACTTCTACCCCCAACAGTCTCAGCAGCAACACTTGTAGTTGTGGGACAAGACATCAACGCTGTGACTGAAGCGGACTCCCTCACTGCACCAAGGTGGTCTACAATCAGGTGCAGATCTTGTGGCTGGCATAGTCACTAGGACAGACACAAATGGAACAAAAGCATTTTTGTGGCAGAAAACAGGAATTTCCCGCCTCTTAGTGACATGACTGCAGAAAGATTCTTACACTTTAACACGTTTTGATAAAGAATGAGATGCAGGCACCTTTCTGTGGAAGTTAAGCTAGTCACAGTGTCACCAGAGTGAACTGAGCACTAACCATCAGTGCTTATTAAGTTTATTCTTGCTTTCTTTTATAATGTTCCTGACAACAGAATCTCCTGTGCACGCTCCACTAAACTTTTCTATTTTATGGACTACAATACCACACGTCCTCCCCATTTCATAAGTGTACTCCCACACAAGCCCATAAAGTTCTGTTTTATTACTTACATTACTTACATTATACTTATTTCTTGTAGATGAATACATTCTCTTTACCAAGGTGGTGCTAGCAGTGCCAACGCTAACCCACAAAGGTAGTCTCTCTTGGCTGTTTCTATAGTCAGCTCCCAGTAGATGATCTGCTGGCACTACCATGTCTGCTTCCACCTCCCCAGTACATATCCTCTGCGCCCTCTTCTCCACATCAGCGCTAATGTTTGATCCTTGATCAAATCACGTTGGGGAGCCAAAATACCAGAAGATTCAGATTTTTAACAAGGTCCCCTAACAGTTGGCAGCAACTATAACCTCAAATCATAACACTGGAACGAAAACTAAGTCAGCTATGAAAAAACATCCATTGGAATTCGGTCTTCATTTGTCTTGAAGTTCTTGTAGTCTACTTTCCAAAGATATTACGCAGTTTAAGTAAAAGCATAATTTAAAAACAAATCACTGCAATTTAAGATGTTTATATTTGTAGGATAGGTAGAAAAACTTTATGCTGATACAGTTAGTCCAAAGAAATTAAAGAACAATCAACCAAAAACAAACAGTGCCAGAAGACTCAGACTTTTAACAAGGTCCTTAAATAGTATCTTAAAAACAGAACAATAAATACTTTATGCATTAATTTTGGAAAACACACGCACTGTCTTTTGGCTCAGTGCACACAATGCTAGAGCAATTCATTAATGTTTCCCAAAAGCCAAACCATTAGAAAAGTGTTACTATACAAAGATATAAAAACAACGCATAACAACGATTTGGTTTAAGTACCACTGACAACGCAGAAGGAAGCAACAAATGGACTCAGGGACTGGCATCGTGACAAGAAGAAATATTATTTCTTCTGAAAGTCTGAGGTCAAATGGGCAAAATACTTTGGAACAAAAAGCAAACTAAATCAAAAGTTGTCAACTCAGAGTTAGCAGGTAAAGTTAAAAGCAAGTACTCATCTCAAATTCAGATTAGATTATCATAGCAGTTGAAAGTTACTGGACCTCTCCCCAGAATATCCACTCAAAGATCCTCCAGGACCTCTGTAGCAACAGCATATCTCAAAATTACACTACTATGCTGTATGCATAAACTCTTTCCTTCCTTGGTGAAATACGCAGTTTCCTTCTCACACTGGTGGTGTATTTTCTAAAGGTAACTCTTGAGGCCTGTTATGGCCAGAACCTTGTAACCAACTTACTGCCAAAAGCTGCCAAGTTACACCCTCCCATCCTTCCCCCAGTGAATGATCCAAGCTCAAAGATGAACTCACGCTCCACGGTCACTAGGTTTTATAATAAAGTCACACACAGTGTAACTAATTCACAAAAACATGGTGTGCAATGATAGGTCCTTTTTCCTCTTTGCATAATTTAATATTAAGATGGTGACTCATTTGAAAAAAAGCACCCACAAGGATAAGTGAAAAATAAGCAGCTGCTAGAGGTTCATAGTGAATTTCAAATAATGTGTTTTGTATGAAAGAAGTACAGTTCACTCTAACAGAAAGCTTCCTTCACCCGCAGAACCATGATAGCTATGATTTAACAGCACTGCAACAACATGTCTAGAGATAATGAGGCCCCATGTTACCCTTTGGCTCTTTGATCTTCTCTACAGCCTGTGCCTGGTGGGATGGGAGACCTCTGTTCTCCCATTCCACCTCTGATTTTGTCCAGATTATTTGGAGATTTACTAAAAAAAAAGTTTGAAGTGACACCTGGCAAAGCTAACCAAACAGCAAGTGTGATAACATGTTTCATCTGACAAAGCGATACTTAAATGAAGTTCTACTTTACACACAACAGTACTTCCATTCCCTAACTCAAGTTTGCTTTGCAGAACATAACTGCATTTTAGACTGAACTGTACTTCTTAGTCTGCTGCAGCTTTTAGTTGAAGCTACTGTAGTGGCATACAAAGTCGGTTCCCATACATGCATAATTTAACAGAAGTTAAACTGTTATGCATAACTAATAATCATTGCGTTAGAAACCTGTCAGAATTAGTCAAGCTCACCTCTTTATCCATACTCTCTAAATCCTCTTTACATAGGGTGTACAGGGGCATTGTCTCAGACATACTTGGCTGGCGTTTCCGCTTAGATGGACCAGGCTGCTCTTCATTTTCACTTGCTGGCAGGTCATCTTCTTCGAACATCTGCTGCTGATGTGGTTGAACAACTCTGAAAAATTTCAGGGGTCTCACATAAGAAAGATTTACTTGATTTACACCTTGTCTAGAAATAAAATCCTACAAAACAATTTATGACTTCTGCACATCTACAGCTTTTCTTAATAAGGTTCTGTGTTCACCAACAGAAGAAAGGTCAAGTCTCCCAATGATTGCTTTTCTTTTCAGTCTGATGGCTTAAGGTCTTATTCTACTTTTGACAAGGTACTTGCTCTCCTGCCTTCCCATTGTTCTTGTAAGGAACCATCAAACCTTGAAGCCAAGAGCTTCAGTAGCTGCAGATGCATCGTCCTTACAATAGTGTAAGGTTTGTGCTCAAGAAGAGTTTGCCCGTCACTTGATACATTCATCATTCAGGAAACAATTCTTACATTCAAATATATTTTTCCTGATCTATATAATGCTTATATTCTTGAGTCTCAAATACACCTTTCTATTTCTCAACCTTTCAGACAAGAGGGTTGCAAGCAGAAAGCTCATCTCTGCAGCCTCAGTCTCCAGACATTTCCCAGATGCTAATCTTGGATGAGATGCAAAACAGACCATATTTCTTTTTGGCTAGTGTATTCAAATATGGTAGCATTTTCTCTTAGTTTGTATTTTATTACCTCATTAGTTACTGTATTTAACCAGAATATGCAGGTATGAGAAGAAGTGTCAAAACATTCATAAAATGAATAAAATAATAACTTCATAGTAATTGCTTTATAATAGTAATAAAAAGATAGACTACACCTAGAACAACAGCAGGAGACTTATACATTTCTTGAGTGACTTTTTTTTCTGTGAATGACTTAACTCTTAAAGCCTTACAGAAGCTAGAACTGCTACACAGTACTGGTTAACTATAAATATAGGGCTGCCACACTAACCTCCTGGACATATCACAGCAGCTCAGCACCACCCAGAATCCTACTCAAAGATCTCGGGTCATAAAGCTCATGGGTCATAAATTATTTGTTAGCCCTAAGATTGTGTGTGTGTGTGTGGGGAATGTATGTATAGGTAATTTAAGTATAAAAGTGACTGTATTTGAAATCACAAGCTGTCTCAGTTTATAAGCACCATGTGAAACACCAAACTGTTTGAGGGTGCTAGTGACTGAGAAAGGGTACAGCGTGGTGTGTGCTGACAAGAGTTTCAGCACAGGATGGCCACTTCTTGTCAGGCCTAGATTTTCAAGAAGCAGCTTTAGCTCAGCAGCCTCACTCAGAAGAAAAGCCATTACTAAATTATGTAAAGCCAGTCACAGGTAAGGCTCTACAAAACTTTCTCCTGTCATGAACTTGACAGTTTCTTAAAGAAGGTCATTCAAATATCAATTATTTTCTTACATCAGTACTTCAATCCCAGAATGTACAAAACTTGACAGCCACACAAAGCTGTCAATCAAGCTCATTTTGAGGTCTCATATTTCCTAAATACACCTCTCTCTTCTCTCAGCTCCCATGTATAGATGCAGGAGATGTGAATTCATTTTCGAAATTGGGCTGGTGGGGGAAGGCAGCCAAGCCATTGCTGTGCTACCCAGCACTGTGCTATCTGCTGCAGAAGACAGCTGCTCCATCAGCTCAGCACTGCTCAGCAACGCAGCAGAAATGGGCTCCTGCACAGTCTGTCATTGCTGCACAGTGGACTTTCCTACGAAGCCAAAACAACTGGGATGCTGTGGGAATGAACTAATCAAACTGTTTTTCAGTTAGTTTTTAATCACAGCTTAATAGTGTGTTCCCCCTCCCAAGCCTAAATGTTTTCTATTGTACAAGACCACACTGTTTTCTTTTGCTATTAAACTGCTCTCAGACAATATTTTGTGTAGGTAAAAGATGAAAAAATACAGCATTACACTATATTTTCCAAAAAGATCTTTTAAAATATAACTTCCACGTCTTTTTAATTGGTATCCTAGCCAAGATAAAGGTGGTGATGCTGTTCACATTCTTAGAAAAACAGAGAATAACAAAAGGTATAGGCAACTTACACAACTGCATTAAAAACATGACAAGCTTGACCATGCCAAGAATTGTACGCAAGTTACAGGTAGCAGGCAGCCAAACAGATTTTCTTAGACTAAAAATAAATCTAGTATATATTGTTTAAGAACATATTATCATACTGAAGACAGCGATAATTCCTCCTTTTGCAGAATAAAATGTGAGACCATCCTTGACCAGATTATTATACACAAATATTAACTGTAAAATAACTGTATTAATAGCTTCTAAAAGTTTCTGTTGGATATTTTTCCCAGTATTTTTCAACTGCCACTAAACGAAAAAACATTGGGACTCTCTCACCAAAGCATTCCAAAAAGAAATATAAAACAGACTTCTTTGAGGTTTGTAAGAAACACTTTTATTTTATCAAAGACATTTTTCAGGCTTTACATTTTCAGCTGCTTCTTAGGTTGATTAAAATCTAGAGACATACAAATGCAGAAGTTTACATTTATTTCTAATCAGATGAGATTCGTGAGTACTTTTTCAAAATTAACAGCACATTCAACCCTGCACAGGTTGGTTCGCACTTCCCAGTCTTATATGCACAGGGACATCCATGGTGGGTTCAACATCTGTGAAAGTACCAAGCATCTTCACACTTACTGGTACAGCAGCAGGACAAAAGCTAAAACACCATCATCTTGATGAAAATGTCAATAATATTTAAATTCAATCCACAATTTCAATTTGGTACTTTGTATTTTTGCTGTCTGTCGTAACAAGATTTACAACAATAGCTAGGAAAAACTGTAACAATGAACATGTAAATTAAGATGAAAATTTTGTAAGTGAAATTAATCTATATGAATCTTAAAGAACTGCTTCGGCCACCAACATGTGCGTGACACACCTTTTCAAACCAAACACTTGGTGCATCTTAGCATTATTTAGAATCAGAGAGCTACTTATAACTTCTCACATGTAAATTATATCCATATATTAAGCCTTGCCTCATCTGCTAGTGTATTATTAGCCTTCACTAGAATTTAACTTGTAATATTATTTTTTCTTTATTCTAGCCCAAGATGCCATTAGCATTTGTTTTTCCGACAACACTGCATTACACATCTCAAGACCTGTTACAACTTCTAGTGTTTACTGCAATGTTTGTAGAATACTGGTTCCATATGAAAGTGCAAATTCTTGAGATACATACGAAATATCAGAGCTGTGACATGCAGGTTATTTTTAGAAGAATCCTTCCTGTTCTGAAGCAGAGAAGAACTCCTCACAGCCATCAGCAGCCACTGAGCAGCACTGGGTTCTATTCCCTTCTCGAACAGCCACAAACTCTTTGCCACTCACCCTTCTGCTCACCCTTCAGCCCTGACAAAAGGCAGGTGTTCAACTCTTACTGGCTCCAGCACAGTGGCAAGATCCATGTCTGTCACAGAAAATGTTGACCAAATTAACTGAACCACCCATAATTAATTGGCGAGTTTCACTGCAACTTGTATCTAGATATTCAAACGAATCATATCCTATTTTAAATTATGTTTCAAGTTGAGACCCAGAAAGAAACTAACAAAGTTGAACTCAAAAAAAAGAGAACTGAAACAGTTATTATCAAATGGTACTCAGGTAACTTGAAGCCCTTTTCAGTAACCAGCCTTGCAAGAGGTTATCTTCTACACACAACCAGGTCTATTTTTTACAGTAGGAGACCAAGTACCACTGCTATGACACATGTGTGTACCATCTCCCCAAGGGTTTCCTCTTACAGAATTGCAATTTTGTTGCCCACAGTGAAATCCAGAATGAGTTCAAGTTTTTAGAAGCTATCAAAGCAGATTATTAGAGGCTTTGTCTACATTCACCTACAACAGGAGCAGCTGTGAGTATTAACAGCTTTACCTAACTCTGCCTAAATTCAGTGGCTTAGTTACAAACTTTTCTGTAGCAGGTGAATATAACAAGCACATGAAGTCTCTCAGGACAAAAAAATACATTCCCCTCTACCAAGAAATTGCTGTGCTAAGGTAATTTTCTCTCAAGTCAAGCATCATACCAGTTTCTACACTGTACATGAAGCTATTTTTAAAAGCTATCACTGATGTGTGCATTAAGACAAAGCTAGGTGATGATACATTACTGTCTCGCCTCTTGCCCACTCAAAACACAACAAAGCTGCTCCTATTCAGCTTTTTGCTATTTCTTTACAGCCTCTGTGCTCTGCCTGCACTGTACTTCCTGTCCATTAAAAGTACTTAAAGTGGTATTTGATCACTGCACTGCTTTCCTCCTAGACTTCACCAAGGCACTCCTCATCATCTTAATTGAAGATAGCAGAGCTGCTCTGAGGAATACAGACGTGTCCCAATTAAGAGATCAGTGTCTACAGGTCACTAATTTTACCACTAGAACCAAATCAACAGGAAGTGATGATGAAAATACTATTTCCAAGCATGTATCTTATGCTACTATCTTTTCTTACAGATGTTTCGTTATGGGGTGAAGTTGCAGCACTGAGCAACTGGATTCACTTTCTTAAAGTACCACAACCCTGAGCACTGATAGTCAAAAAAAATGATTAAGCGACACAAAATAAGGGATTTAAAAAGGAGATAGTCTTGCTCCACCCCAGAATCCTGTCCGGGGCTCTGAGAAACAAAACTAAGAGTACAGCTTAAGTATATTCCTCTCCTTTTCCTTAGGATGTTCAAGTGAAAAAGCACCTCTGCATTGAAGTAGGCTTAGGTGTGGACATAACTCTTCATTGAGTTACTGACAAAGGTAGAACAAACATCAAAACCTATTATTTTTAAAGCACTGAATGATGCATTAATATCAACAAAAATCATCATATTAAAGCATCTTGGAAGTCTCATGACAATTATACACATGTACAGCCTTTCCAGCTCTATTTCTAGACAAATTTTTTCCCACAATATCTGAAACAAAATCAAAAACTTTTCAACTTCTCTCTGAATACACACTGTGTCTTGAATATTTAATTTTTTCCTGTTCATTTAACATGTCACAGTAAATAAAATACAGACTTTAAAGACAGTTAAAAAGGAACTGAAAGCAAGATGTCTTCACAAACAAGAGACCAAAAAAACTGTTGACAGAAACAAAGAAGCTGAAATAAGAAAAAGCCTACAAAAAATGACAACTAAAAAAAACCCAAAACATAGGTCGAAATAATTCAGCAGTAGGAAAATAGAGGGGAAACATAGCAAGCCACACCAACACACAAAACCTTTACAAGCGATAAATGCTAAAGTGTTGAGGGAGGGAAAAGAAATGTAGAAAACTGTGTGCATTTATAACTGTGCTTTATATTTTTGCAGTTGTTTGGAAAACTGAATTGCTTTATAACAACTGCTCTACTCTGATCACGTTGTACAAAGGAATTTTGATCCCATTTTACAAAGAAAAGCTTCACCTTCAACTACCTTCTTTACTACTGGAGTCAACAACGCTTGCTAGCATTCCGGAAAGTTAGGTCTTTTATGTAGATACTTAGGGATTCATTTTAGATATTTTATGCATCCTTAAGAGACAAGCATTGCCTTTGTAGCTTCACCAAATCCACAAATTTTGACAAAGTCCAGATGCTAGCCTTTGTACTTCAAAGAGCAGGCCACCTCCTCCTCCTGCTGCTTCAGTGTCTTGATTTAGTGATCCAAGGATTATTACTGAGCACTCAGTCATGTGGTCTTATTTAATAATACTCAGTTAGCTACACCCCTCTTCTACCACCTCTCATATTCCTCAAAACAAACCACAAAGCTGATGTCCCATCTGAAGGAATTAGGCAGTACAGAATAGTTTATAAACACAAGACAAATGCCATCGAATACATTTTATAGAATACGGGATTGGTTTTTTATGTAAGTCTCGTTAAAAAACATTAGGCTGCCTCGCTTCAGAGATGAGTCATTCTAACATCCTTTAGAGGGCACAAACTACATGCTGCATTTATTTGTTCTGAGGTTTCTAGTTGCACTTAGGCAAGGCACACAAAGCATCTGGAATTCTCGCATCCTGATTTCACTTCAGCCGACTATTCACTTTCATTAATTTCCTTGGCTTTTTTCAAAAGCAAACAAAGTAACTAAAGCAACAATGACACTTTTTTTCAAATGCAAAGGTAACAACAGTTAAAATTACTACAGCATCTGAAAATACAGTTGAAGTGACTCTTAGCTATGCTTTAGGTACCTGAAGGATGAGTGTTCGCCGTGGACCGGTAAGGTGATAGGAGGAGCTGGAGACTGGATGTACATCGCCTGCCCAGAGGTCTGAGTGCCTTTCCTGATCAGCTTCCCAGTGTTAGGATCATAAAGCCGCACTTCAGGACCAGGTTGAGACTTTGGGTGGATGGGGGTTGGGTGAAATAGAGCTGTCTGAAACGCGCTGTGCGCATCAGGAAACGTGGCTGGGCTATTCTCCCTGTTAGATGAAGATCAGAAAAAAAAAGACTTTAGAAATTCAAATCTGCTATCTAACCAGAGTGTAAAAAATGAACATCCCTTTTTTCTAAAGGGGAAAGTGGAAAAAAAATGGTTTGGACGATTTGTGAAGAAACGTTTCTTCTCACCCACCCCCATTAAAGTCTCACTTAATTTAAAACAGAAAAACGCAGAGACACAGATAATGTCATATTTACTTTACTAAAAAATTATTAA
The DNA here is from genome assembly GCF_000695765.1 of Mesitornis unicolor. Lineage (NCBI taxonomy): Eukaryota > Metazoa > Chordata > Aves > Mesitornithiformes > Mesitornithidae > Mesitornis > Mesitornis unicolor. The sequence goes on from NW_010186221.1 coordinate 12,135, forward strand.
ATGTGCTTTAAAAATTGTCTTAGCATATAAAGTTACTGAAACTGCTTTCAGGTAGTAACAACTGCACAACTAGAATAGCATGATAATCTGTTCACATGCAACAAAGCAAAAAACATGCTATTGGATCAGATCTTAGTATTTCTTCTCCAACTTCGCTCTGAGAGGAAAATAAACACATGGTATTAATTTGCAAGTCATCCAGACTAATTTGTTAATATTCTAAGCTGCCTATGATCACCCTGCTGCATTACAAAACATAATTTTAGAAGTGTCAGCAGAAACATTCAGAGATCGGTCTGCAGGAATCATCATTGTGGCCCACTATCCAATTATGATGAAGTGCCACCAAAAAAAAGGAAGCAAATTGAATAGTCTTATAAAAAAATAAATCAAATAACACAGTATGTTATGCACCATGAAACTCAAGCTACAGAAAAAAAACAGTTAAACTACATTGTAACAAACATTAAAAGTGTGACAGAATTGGAGTTCTTACCATATGCTTTCACGGAACTTTCTGCAGTATTCTTGTAACAGCAATACTTATGGTCAACCAATTTCAAGTTTATTTATTCTTTTTTGCTATTCCTAAGCTCACTTCATATACAAATATTTTCTCAGAGTTCATCCCTCACCTAGTTCATAAGTGCTTTGGACCAATAATCTTTATTTCAAGCAGCTTCATTGCAGAGAAAATATCTTCCAAAGAAGTTGCATGTGTTGGGTTAATAAAGTGAAAGTATTTGCATTAAGACAGATGTTGGGGGGGAGGTATGTGGAGATGGTACAGGGGCAAGGGGAAGTATGAAGTTAAGGTATATTCTATTTGAAACACAGAAGTAAGAAAAATTACCATAACATTTCAATAAAGTGGAAGAGTAAATTAGGATAGGTAGAAAGACCAACATTCATCTAGACATCAAAAAATGATGCTTACAAGTCACTGTCCAAATTTCTACTGAGAACACGGCAGTGCCAGGCCTCTGAGGCAAGTTAAACATCCCATACAAATATCCCAAAGTTTGATTTCAGAAAATCTGATAGCACTTTTTAGAAATGAAGTATTCTAGTCAAGTCTTAAGTAGGCTACATCTCTTCTCTGTTTTAGGGATCCTGGGTCTCTACCTAGTCTCCCATTTGAGAGGTGACCTCATTTCCAGATGTTTCTATGTTTGGTGTCTTCGGAGTATACGAGGACTTTACACATGCACATCCTGCCCTACAAAGGCTAGTGACTTCCAAGCAGGAAGCAAATCTCCAGCCTATTCAATCATACCAGTATCATTTTCATACAGAAAACCCAATATGCTATGCCTCCTCCTGTCTAAACATAGATGGGAAGGTCCTCTGTGAGGCTTGCAAGCCGCTAGTAATGTAAGTCTATCCAAACAGGTAACAAGTCAAGAAGCAAAAGCTGGCTCTACAGCATCTCATCATGAGTTGTTTTCGCCATGGCACTCTCCTAAAGGGGACTGTTCTTCACAGCCCTCTGACTTCCTCTGTGTTAATAAAGATTTCTGCTGTTGCTTCGATTTGCTGCCATCCTAGTGCACTGATTAATGCTTTCTCCTTCAACATTTCTTATCATCCCAAACCTCTTGTTCCCTCACTACTTCCTGTCTTGCAGTGCCATTTAACCTCTCCAATTTTTCTGCTGTGTTTTTCTGTTCCTCCCTCCTCACTACTAAGTCTCAGGAAAAAGTGTCATACTTTCACAACGTGAAAAATTGGTAGAGTGTATAAATTTTTTTTCTTCATTTGGTAGCATGAATGATGCTGCACCTTGGTAGTCTTCCCTGTGTTAGTCTGTAGATGAACTGACAAGGTCAGCTGCTCCCATTGAGGATGGCTAAGAACCACAACCGCTAAAGAAACTACTGGTACATCACAGGTTTCTCCTGGTTCTGCTAGTTGCTGAGCTGCCTCCTGATCTCTCAACAGTCTTCAGTTTAAGCAGCACAGAAAGGAGCAAAAATGCACAGTTCTTTCATAAAACTGATTTTATAGCTACATCAACCAATCAGCATCACCATATGAATAATCTCTTTTCATGGCCCCTACTCTCCCAAGTTCCCACTCACCTGTGTGTTTTGATGTAGTCATCCTTCAAG
>NW_010186221.1:14276-15777 GCF_000695765.1 Mesitornis unicolor
CTTGTCCCAGCGCTCCAGGCAGCTCCACAGCCAATCGGGGTTCACTACATGGAGGTCCTTGCAGTCCTGAGCTTGTCGTACTTTTTCTGTGCCTATTACAAAGTCAAACATAACATTACAGTGTTCCCAGAAATACAGAAAATAGTTTTAAGCACACACTGGTTTCAGAAGAACATTCTGTGATCAATCTTGCTGAAAAAACTCCAAACATTCCCCAGTTGAACAGAACAGTCACAACTGACAGAAGTGAGACGCTCAGTAAGGTGCGATCACCTCAGTCTCAAGCTGGATAAAGGTATCTGTAATGTCCTGATGGACTGGCACCCTGGAAGTAGTCCACTAAAGTTAATCCATCCTGAAAACCTCTACATCTCCACATTAACTAAACAGACAATACAAATGCACATTTGTGTTTCATCTCTCATTTCTATTTGTCAGAGTCTAAGCAGCAGCAACTTTTCAATGCTGTTAAAGCCTAACTTATCAAATCAACTCTCTTACGCACAGTCACACAGGATGCTATCAGTTAGCAACCACCTTTCTACTCAAACTCCATTTGCCAGAAGCAGGGGCAAAGCAGAAAAATTGATTATTTCATGCCAAAGGGGAACAATGACTGTGAAGCCAAACATGGCAGTCTGGCACAGAGTCCGCATGAAACCATCAACGCAGCGTGCAGGTAACAGGCAATCTCAAATCCCATCCTCTGGAGAAGCCAGAAGAAGAAAGAAACTCAGTCAAGTCGCTAGAAATCTTTGCCAAGAAGCATCACAACCAGTAAGCAAAAAGAAGTGAATAAAATGAAGGCTGAAATTAACCTTGAAGTGTAGTCTGTTTCCTGAAACAGCTTCCTGTCCAGATGTTCCAAGAATGTATTTCTTCTATTTGATTGGAAAAATTAATCTTACCAGTTGTGATGCTTGTTTCAGCAATATCAAAGAAACCTATGGAGGAACTGACACTTGGAGACAACACAAAACTATATAATCTGCTGATAAACCATTAAATATATACACAATAGGGAAGAATCCCAAAGATTCTGATCTGGTCTATCTATGCTCGACACTTACATATGGTATTTTTTTTACACTACACAAATATTGGTGTAGCTGGAATGTGATAAATGAACTCTCACTGATCTGATTGTCTGTCTCATAGCTGAAAACCATCACTCTTCCCTTTTGTTATATCCCTATAATTTATATCATCTTTATAGCATTTATCATCTTATTTACACATTAATGAAAATGCTTATCAAACCTTATAATTTGCCCATATTCTGTCTTGGTGCGAAGACATTTAAATACACTTTATATTGCACTACATTTTTTGTTTAGAAATGCAAAATAAAAGGAGACCATCAAAAACTAAAGGCAGAAGTTCAATTATCAAGTTAACCCTCTCCTCTAGGTTAAGAGCAGAGCTCTCAGAACCAAAGGTGAAGAATACATTGCTTCAAATACTACCACTGGGGTTGAAGAATTTTCTCATCTGCATTCCT
>NW_010186221.1:15808-36478 GCF_000695765.1 Mesitornis unicolor
ATGCTTATGTAAAAACAATACTCCAGTCTAGTTTATTTAGTTACTAACAAAAAGAAAAAAAATCTAAGTAAAGTTCCTAATTTATAAAAAATTGCTTGAATTGAAGTTAGAATTTATGAGCTCTTGTCTATTTTAACACAAGTGCCTTCAGGAATGAAGCCTCCAGGGGAAAAAAAAAATAAAAATCAAGTTTCAGAACAATTCTGACAAGGAAGCAAGAAGAGTAAATTAATTTCATGGTTTCAATATAGTTCCCTGGCATTTTATCTGCATGACTGTCACTTGACAACATGACTTCAAGACTTACATCTTAACTGGAAGAAGTAAAGCACCCATACTTCTCCACAGCATTTGAAGATGAGACCAAACAGGTAATAGCAAATACCTAGAGGCCTGTGTACAATCTGAGCTAGAATCTACTGGGGTATACTGAGCAACTGAAGTGCACTTGAGGACTGACCTATCTTCTTAAAGTTCAGTTTCTGGACTTCTGTAAATTCAAAACTGAAAGGGCAGGAGATCATTGTCCTTTACCCAAGTGCTGAAAGCTTCCATTTCCCTACTTTTCTACCCCCAAATACAACAGATCACAGAAGCAGGGTGACCTTTTCCTCTACCTGTAGTATCTGTAGATGCGCTTTTGTGTTTTGTTTATTTGTTTTCAGTTTTTTGTTTTGTTTTTGTTTGTTTTGGGGGGTTGGTTGGTTTTCTTTTTGTTGTTGTTGGTTTGCTTTTGTTGTTTTGGTGTTTTTTGTGGTTTGTTTTGTTTTGTTGTTGTTTTTTTTTTTACAGTTAGATTCAGAAAAAAAGTTCTATGCAAAACTACTTTCAGTAGCAAATGCAATTCCACAGTTCAGGATTTAAGAGCTGTACAGTAAATGCAAAGCTTTTTCCCACACTAGTATCTTTGCAATTAAAAAAGCATTTCTTTAAGAATCCAAGATAAACACAAATGCAATAATAAGTATTTAAAGATAAAGCCCTTTCCAAACCACAAATGATTTAGAAATGTCATACTTTAATTTTTTCCATGAAATGAAGATAACAACACTGTCCAACAAAGACTCAATTTGAGAACTCCAATGATGTCAACCCCCACACACCTTTGCTGTACAAGAGGCTTTAACTGGCTAAAAAGCAAAACTCTAAGAAGGGAGGTCAGTGCACCCAGATCATTCATCCCAATACAAGAAATCTGTTTTTCAACTAATCATCAGTCACAAAAGCCATCGGCGACCCAGAGCGCTTCCATGCAGCAGTTGCTGGAAATAAGCCAGCTTACAGTGCAAGAGGGAGCTTCCATGGGAAGTATTATTATCATCATCATCATCATTAATATAACCTCAGTAGGAACTGTAGAAATACCTGCAGTTAGAAACACCTTAGTATAAAGCTGTATTTAATTTATACACAGGGCGTGTTTCAGAGGAAAGAGCAGATGTTCTGGAGGAGAATCAGAATGAGAGATCTGGCGGAAAAAGGCTTAAAAGAGTGAAAGACCTGGCATGGAAAATGCTTTCTTCTGAGAATAAAGGAGAAAAGCAATGACAATATAACATGAACAAAGAGGTAAGAAGACAGCTGTTATAAAGAGGATGCTGAAATCAGGTTCATAAGCATAGCAGTTTCAGAGGAAAAAAGCAACAAGAGCCAAGAAGTCCAGTGGAAGTTGAGGTACTTTACCTGGTATTAGATACTGAATCACATATGAGACATGACCAGCAATACTGCCCTGCACATAACTCTGGAGCTGCCAGAATACAGCATACTACAATAGTGTGCCATTTCACTAGTGAACAGACGGAACAGTGAACCAGAGTTGCTGGTGCTCTTGGATATACAGACTGTACTTAAAATACCCTGAAGAAAAAGCTTATCCGATACTGAAGTACATCCATTCGCCCAATGCTGCTCCTTTTGGACGTCATCAGAGGGAACCTGAACACAGCCATAAAAATGCACCTTCATCTAATGTTAAATCTGAATTTATGTGAAAGATGGCTTCCTCCAACTGTTTCTAAAACTGGTGTTCCTGCATTGATGATTTCTCAGGTGCTTCATCTCGCTGCCCATTCCACACACACACACACACACACACACACACACACACACACACACACACTCTGCAGTCATGCACATCTGATGGTTTCATACCATGCTGAGGAGTCGAGTAAATTCTTCTTCTAGCCAACAGGATTGGAAGTCTTAAACATGAGAGCCTAAATGGCACTATTCATTATGAAACTCTTACAGTTCCGAAATAACAGCTCAGAAAGGTATAAGCCATTAACATAAAATTAAAGTTGGTGCATGAAGACCAGTGCATAACCAAACCCACCTCCCGGGCCTCAAAAGCTTTACCTCTCTCACCTCCACACCACCGAGGCTTTCTGCTTCCTCCTCCTTTCTAAAGCGCAGCTGCCTACGGTACACTCCAGCATCCTGAAAGCTGCACGAGGTAACCACAACTGTGTCACCTCAGAGGCTGCTTTCTATTTCTAGCTGGCATCTTCACAAATCAAGATTTCACATGTATGTTCTTAGAGCAAGATTTGGTGGAACACCAAATTTAACTGGATAGGAGAAACAGTATTGCAGTACTTAATATCCTTGCCTTCTCCTCTCCCTTTCCCCATAACAAGCCTTTCCACATGAAGCAGCCAGGGTCCAAACTCATCACATCTACTCTCTGATGGATACAGTCTGAAGCATGAATTATTGGGAAAAGGTCATTTTCAATCCTAGTGAAGGGACTCATCAATTCTACTTTTGAACTTGCAAAACAAAACCCTGAACCTTTTCAACAACTATGTTAACCTAGGCCAGGACACAGAGACCTCAGTGTTTTGTCCTACAAGAATTAAGTGATCACCAAAAGGTGACAGATGCGCTGTTCAGAGGCTACATCTAGAGCTCAGCTTTACCACTGCTCTGTGCTCTGCCAGCAAAAGCAACAGGCTTACCTGCTCAGTGCCCAAGTTTACAGCAGTGCTTAACTAGAGGTTTTTTAAGACATGGCCTTTGAAAATATTCTTCAGAAGAGAAAATAAATCTGTGGACACATCATTGCTACATCTGATGAAGACCTCACAGCAAGTCAGAGGACAGGTTTTATCCGCCAGCAGATTTCTCCTCGCTCTCAGTACCTCAGAGCCACACTCAGGAGCAAGCATTTTTTAAGTAAGTAGGTGAGGATGAGTAAAAGAAATCATAGTTCATCGTACAATTGGTATTTTAAGCAACTTGGTATTTAATGATACTAAGAAAAACTTGGCATTGGCTAAGTCACAAAAAGTAAGAAAATTATTTCCACAGAGCCTTCAGAGTAAAGGAAAAATAAAACACAGAATTAAATATGTTTTGAAAAATAAAGGGAAAATTCAGGGCCTAAACTGACATATTGCTGATCCTACTCCACTAGAATAATTTTTAAGTGACCTGAACAGCTTTATCTACTCCACCATCAAAAACTCAATTAAAAAAAAAATCATCTACAGTATCTTTCATTTGTTCAGGAAGGAACATAACAAGGTTTATGAAATAGTGTGGTAACTGCTTAGCCAAGTGTGTACGCAGCTATAACAACTCATCATCCAGTGTAGTTTGCTGTTGCTTAGAGCAAACAGCAGATGTTTCAAAAACTGAAGCAAGATTTATGCAGCCCATAGGTAAGTAAAATGGACTATAGGGTAGTCTTCTTCTCAGATTCATGAAAGCTGATTAGATGATACAGAGATCCTTGTGTTTTACAGTAATTCAGGCAGATACTATTTTCTTCCCTATATAATGAAAAAAATCCTAATTTTCTCCAAGAACAAGGACTTATTTATTTTCCGAACTCAGACTATCTGTGTCTGCAGAGAAACAAACTGCCTATCTGCAGAGAAAGAGAGAAGTATACACAAAGAATAAAAGAGATGTGAATTATTTACTGCAGTAGGCTGGCAAGAATGTAACCACAACCTGAAGTGGTATTCACTAGCTGCTCATCATACATCAAGCTGTGATGCAGTCCCTTTGCAGAAGGGAACCCCATCCCTTCAAGTCCTAGGGAGTACTCTGGTTCACACTGAGTGAACCCTTTTTATTTCTTCTGACAAATTCTTCCTCGGTCTTCAAAACTCCAAAGCTAACAGTATTTAGCCCCACTGCTGCTGCAGGTTAAGTATACGCCATTCACTACAGCTCAGTGAATGCAAAGTAAACATGTAAGTTAAATTGCTTGTCTAAGTCTGCTGCTGTTAGTGGGGTCATCCAGAAATACTGAACTGACACATGCATTTCAAAATCACCTTTTCATAACCACATTGAAAAAGTGAAAAGAAAAAAAATCAAAAATAAGCAGAATGACATTGTCTAGTCTCACGATATGGACTTCTGAATAAAACTCAAGAGGGAACATGTTTTTTTCCCCTCCCTTTCACCAGCAATCAGACATCAAGCAGTACTGCAGATGTTTGTCACAGGACCTAGAGATGCAATATTTGTATGGCTTACCAGCCATAATAGGGGCTTGCAGAGTTTGCTTTCTAACCACATGAGAATCGGTACGAAAAAAATCACACTGACAGCTGAATTATCATAAAGCCAGCTATGATGGGACACAATTTACATCCTTAACATGTCTGATTAAACTTCAGATTTCCTCATGAAATTAGGATGATGTGGCATAACTACTCTCATCTAGCCAGAGGTGAAAAAATATAGTCTTCAGTTGAAAAAAACCAAAACCATCACAAAACTAAACCCACAAGCAATCCATGAGAATCTGACAAAACAGGGTTATTGGAGAATATAGTGATGATGAAAGATGATGACAGTCTTGCTCAACAGGCAGAAAAGACTGCCAAGGTACCTCTTGGACAATTGGTGGAATTCTTTTCTTGCTAAAAGCAGGAGGCAGCTTCTACACCCTAACAAGGTTTTTTTACCCCAGCAATACACGCAGAGTGTTATTCTTATGATTTCTTGTTTTAATTAGCAGGCAATATTTGAGTATATTTTAAGTAAGAAGTGTAACACCAACATTAAATGACTGTTTTGGAGGAGGCTCTTAACTAAAAGTCTGAAAAACAAACTAACCTGAAATAAATTTACTTTTCAAAAGAGCACTGAAAATTAATTTTAAATGTGTTAATAAACTCAACTTATACTGTAAAAGCCCATTAATAGAATCAAAATCTAAAGTTAAAATGTCTTTTTGTATTAAAATCTACATTAGTGGATGATTCATTAAGAATGTGCAGATAGTGAATAATTTGCTTATAAAAGTAGACCACAAGGATCTGTATATGTATCTATAGAAACATACAACTGTACATTCCAAAAACAAGCCAAAAAAAGCTCTCAACTGCTTCTTATTATCATACACTTTAACATAATGTTACTGAATGTGTACCTTAACATAATGTTACTGAACATTTTTTCCTCTAGAGAAACACGTATGTTTGGAGTGGGTCTCACATTTACCCCATCAGTTTTACCACATCACACAACAGTTGCATCCAATGTACAGCTACCTTCAGAAGCCATCTAGTACAAGGTAGACAAAACAGCCTTGAAATGAAACATTTTAAGACTTGAAGTTGGAAAAACACGGAAATTATGTTGATAACTATTTTGTCTCCAATGTGACAAACCTGTGTAATTCTTTGCTGATGAGAGTATTGCTATTCGTGCAGTTACAAAAGAGCAGTTCAGTGACAGCAATAAAACTAGAGTTCCAGACCGATGCATCCACTGACTTTAACATTTCCCATTCATTATTTCAACTATCACACAGTCACAAATCAATCCCAGTTAACCATGATGAAACTAATTCCAGTCTCTTCTGGGTTTTAGGTTGTTTTTAGTACTTAAATGTCTATCTACATCACAACAATTAATACAAACTTGCTACTTCACTGCAGATCCATCAGTATAGCTTTTATTCTGATGCTACTTGGCCAGGTCAATACTGCGGCCTCGTCTTGCTACAGTTGCCCTTACCAACTTTAGTAAAAGCTACCTGTGCTTTTTGTCACTAGAACACTGACATAACTGGAAAGTGAGGTAGGATTACAGCAGTCTAACAAAGATACAGCCTTATTTAGGCTAATATATATATAAACAATAGCCTATTTCTATATCACATTATACTGATTAAATCAGCTGGTTTTAATCCAAAGATTTTTAACACTACTCAGATTTAAAAGGGTAGAAATTAAAGAATGGTAACATTTTCCTTTTAGTTACTAAACACTGGAGGTGTTTTTGTTACTGTCTCCTCAACAGGAAGAAATTATTCCTAGTCAGCTGTGTAAGAAACAGAAGAAGAGATTTCTTAAGTCACATGCACTATGAGAAAAGTATACATCTATATTACAGTATACACATCTATATTACAGCCAGTGAAAATACACTGCATTCTTTCATAACACAAGCTGATGAAACAAAGATGCTTCTTATGTACTGAAAGACTACATCAACAGCCGTGGGAAAAAACCTCCAAAAAACCAGTAAGTGGCAGATGTGTATTTCTTTGTCTCAGCTAAAGTTGTCCTAAAACTACCTAGAAGTTTTAGATGACCTAAATCAAAAACCATACTTTTGGATTTCATGGGTTTGATTATTAGACTTTTAGATTGCATGCCATTTCAAAAGGCCAGCAATGAGGGAACCAAGGGTCAGGGTACATACAATAAATTTGTACTAGAAGCAAGTGGTGGCCTGTTAACTCCTCTATGGCAGCTACCCAATGGTAGATTCCTATCCATTATAGTGATGTAAAAACAGGTAGCCTTGTGAAACACATATCAAAAGTCAGGTTAAGCTCTCTTACATCTCCCATGACAAAGATACACGGGCTATGCGCAGAGCAATGACACAGTACCATCGGATTCCAGTCTCAAGACAATTCTTTTGAATTCCATACAAAGTGAAACTGAACCACGACAGGTAAAATGAGAAAATGAGATACAAAGCATTGCTATAACGTTATAGCAAGACCATTATAAACTTTTCTCTGACACAAATGTTAAAGTTTCTATTCAACATCTTTAACAGACAAAGACTCAGTGTCACCAACTCTTAACCAATAACATGATACATTACATCAGAGGTTATTTAGCAGGCTCTCCTTTTAACAATTAAAAGCCACACTTGATCAAAAAGCAGCAAAAAAGCCTTTTAAAAAAGGCTTCTAAATTGTTTGAGGTAGAATCTTCCCTTTAATTTCAATTCTAATCTCAGTTACATCAAAGCTTGTAGGTTATACAAAGAACAGCTCAAGGCATGAATGAACTGCAACAGGAAAAAAACCACAACTGATGGAAAACTCGAGTCTCATCTGCCTACCTGTCCTTGCTGCAATGAGATGCGTTGCTTTGTCAGGATCGTCAGCACTCAGTACTAGATTCTTCACAATTTTAGCTCCCAGTGCTGTGGCGTGATAGTGTTCCCGTGTTTTCTCAATGGGGAAGTTTGTTGGGTACAGTCCACTAAATATTATGGTTACATCTGCCAACACTTTACTTTTCAGTTCTGGTACTATCTTTCTGATGTCTGGAATTTCCTCAATCTCTTTTTTCAGGTATTTATCATACTTTGTATAATAATCGGTGTGAACTCGCACAAGGATCTCTTCGAGGTATATTAGATGGTCGTCATCATCTGTATCATCCTCCTCCTCTTCCTCCTCCATACTCTGGTCTAGGGACTCACCCATTGTAATTCCAGACTGTTCACTATTCTGAGACTCCGTTTCAGCTTCTTTCTTGTCTGCGCACCCATTCCCTAAATCACAAAGGCTTTCCTGTTCACTTTCTTCTTGTGCTTCAAGATCAGTTTTCTCACAAATATTTTCACTAGGCAGAGATTGAGTGTCCCCAGAATGGTTCACCAGACCATCCTTTTTGTCACTCACATCAGTGCAACTCCCTTTCTGCAAATTTTCATCCTGCAGAGGTTGTTTTGATTTCTTCCAGCTTCTCTTTTCCTCATTCTCACTATCTGATACAGAAGTGGATGACTTTCTGGTATCCAAACCACCATCACTTTCACTGTCACTAGACAGTTCAAAGTCCAAGTCATTTGTTGTCTTGTCTTGGGTTTGCTGCTTCTCTGACACTGTTCTATCAACTTGATCCGAAAAAATTGGAGAGTCCTTCCTATTTGCCAAATCAATAGTGACTTCACTATCCATTTTGCGATCAGTGTCATCATTTAAGGAGTCCTGGGCATTAACACAAGAGTTCATATCCCAGTCAGATGTTTCACTGTTTACAGGAGTACTTCCATTTGCAGTGCAAGTGTCCTTTGTAGCTTTCTTGAGACCATTGCTTTGCTCTTCTACACACATAACATTCTTAGTGTCTTCAGCATCTTTTGCTGACGTCACTGCTGAATCCAGTGCCTCTGGTTTTGCAGAGTGGTTTACTAAGACACAGGATGGAAAAAGAAAGCATATACATATTTTCTCAGGTGTGGGGTGTTTTTTTTTTTAAAGCTTAATCAAAATTTATTCTTCTTTTTCCTTAAACACAGTTTACATATGCAGTTAGACTTCACTATGTTTAGAAGTGACAACTAGGCAACAAGGATTACTAGAAAGAACTAGAAAACCTAACAAACTTTACTTTTGTAAAGAAGCTGTGTAAGCAGGCTTTTTTGTTTGTTTTTAATCATACAGGTCATCAGTAATTATTTGTTAACTATGCAAACACTAAAGGATTTATCTTGTAGTGTGAGTTTTATGATTACATCTCAGGGCAACTAAAGTACTGCAGAGAAGAGAAAAAAGAATAGGGCACAATTCCCTTCAGATGGTTCCAATCCAGAACTACAAGAACTTCCCTTATAAACTTCCACAGCTTTCATATGCTTCCTATTTTTCATAACCAAAATAACTATTTTAATAGTTGAAAAGATATAAAAAAAATTTTTAGCAATTCAAAGATGCTGTTCGAGGTTCATTTGATACTCTGCTGGAATGCAAGTAAAGGGTAATAGACCAAAAAGCAGAAAAATAGTTTTAGGATGTGCCTTGAGATGTCTGCAGAAGAAGAACAATTAAACTGCAGACATCCAGAAATTTGCACATTCATCAGGAACACTGGATGAAGTTACGCTACTTTGCGTCTCTTCTCTGTGCATGCCCCTGCCCTGCAATTAGCAATACCAGTTGAGCGTAGAGGTCTTGCATCACATTCATCTCATGCTCATCATCTCTTGCCTCATTCAGTTTCAGTACATTCTTATTGTTTCTATATTGGACACCTTTAGTTCAATAAGGGGAAAAGAGCGATAGCACATATATGAATAAAAAACCAAACCAACCTTGGCTAAGCTGGAAAAAAGACCTGCCATTCTTTCTTCACCATGGTCTTTCAAATACATTTAGCCCCCAAATTAATGCTAACATAGTGATGTATACCTTCTAAATCCACTATTTGTATTATACTGCTGAGCCTGCTGAAAAAGGGTCGTACATCAAATGTCAGAACACCATATTCAGTAGATGCTAAAAATCCCACACTAATTTTGTCAGCATGATTTAGGGAGTGAGGTAAGCAGATATCAAAACAGCTATTTTCAGCAGTACGTTGAGACCAGAGTTTATTAAACTATTCCTCCAAAGTGGGGCAGGGAAGCGGACCAAAAAAGGAGAATGAGGAAGTTGGTTCCCTGATCACCCACAGAGAACAAAAAACTGCCCTCTTTTACTTGAAGCGGGAAGAGAGAAACTGTTCTCCTCTACATGCTGTTGAACAATTACACTCTTACCAGTATACCACTTTTGCTGTTGTGGCCCACCAAAAAGGAAAGCTATCAACAACAACAGTACAGTTTTACTAAACTACTCGTATTTGCACTGCAGGAGCAGTCTCTGTCAACTACAACAGTCTAGATTGCTCAGCTGAGTGCAACAGCAACACTAGTAAGACAATGGTAAGTCACATCTGAAAAGTGGAAAAAGTTGTAAAAGCAGTTGAAAAACTATATAATTACCTTTCTTCTTCATTTGAATTTCTCTTGATCCAGGAGGTGCATTAATATCTCCTATTCCCTGAAAGTATACATATTTCTTCACAGTTATCAAATTGGGTGCAAACTTCCAAACATCCTCTCTGTCGTCAATGATGCAAACCATGGAATCCCCACATGGGAACAGATCTCTAAGAGATAAAACAGTTGATAGAATGAATCCAGTTTTAGAAATACTAACAATGAAAACAGTTTCTGTTGATGTTCTGGTTTATTAAAAGCATGTCTGCAGGACATGCTTACATATGAACTTACAAAAAAACCCCAGTATTAAAGTTACAGAATTCAAAATACACTATTTGAACTAATTAAAGTTATTTTAAAAAGGAAACAGATATTTTAAAATCCCTATGCCAAAGGCGAGAAGCAGGAACCAACAAGCCTTTGCAAGAACGAAACATTACAACATTTTGGTCTAGTTTTCAGAGTTTATGTTGATGAACAGCTGAAAGCCATCCATCAACATGGACAATACACTATTTGGATACATAGCCAGGAAAAAGACACAAAAACAGGTTTTAAAGAGTAGACTTATTCAATTTAAGACAAAGGAAGCAAAAAGTACTAATACTTATATCACCTAGGCAGATAAAGTAGAGTACTGAATGCATAATAATCTACATTATAAGTAGAATACTTAATACACATGCACATGAAAACAGCAAGAAAAAAGCTTCTCGTTTGCAATGGTCAGATGAGAAGGGGGCGATAATTTTTTATCTAGCTTTATGAAATACTAAACATATGCCTTTTAGAAAAAAAATCTTGGCTTTACACTCTGAAAAAGATCAGAACTTGAATTTAGACTCGAATATGAATTCAAGGCTCTAGACGACCTAATTTCAAGAAACTGCAGAACAGAAGCGGCTAAATGTATGGCATATTTGAAAGCCAGAATACGAGATATTTAAATATGAATTAACCTTAAACCGAGGATTTTGGTTTAATTAAAAAAAAAACCAGACACCAACATACAAGTTATTACATGAGATCACAAGTCATAAAGTGGAAATACAGTTATTACAAGAATAAAAGTGGAAACACAATGCCATTGCTTCACATTCTTACTGTTCTAGTAACAGAACACATTAAGTAGATGAAATGTTGCAATACCTAACATCTCAGTTTTACTGATACGGTGTTGATAAGTATTTGAGAGGCAGATAAGGAAGGACTATAAACATGTTACATACAGAGTGAGCAATTTCTTTTTATATTTAGTGTATTCTGCCTCTTTGTTGTTCTTTTTCGTTTAATGCCCAAGACCCATATACATACCTAAGATTCCCAGTTTTAGAAAATGGATCGATACATTCATCCCTTGACAATATCCGATGGGAAAAAAGCTTCTTTTCAGGGTCCAAAAATCCTTTTGAAAGAAGAAATTAATAAGTTAATGTTCAAGATGTTTGCTCCTTGTTTATGCTCTACGTAATTCACCTATTTTAATCTGTGCAACAGCAGTTTAACCAACAGACATTTTTAAGGTAAGAGATATGATGTGGGGAAAAGGGTAAGAACAGTGGATCAAGTATTTGTAACTATTGCAGTGGGATTAATTTTAAAAATCCCATCTCATTTTCTTTAAGCATAGCAACAAAACTGAAATTAAAATAGCTAAATCTGTGACAGCCAAATAAATTAGGCTTAAAGAGATACAGCAGGTGATAGATACACATGATTTTTACAACTTACATTTCTCTCTCTACAGGTGGTTCTTTAAAGCTAAATGCTCTCCTTAGCTCGTTATGCCTAGGGAACTGCAAAGAAGTCTCACAAGAGTCGGCAATGTGCTGCAATACTTAAGCACAGTGGGCTAGTTAAGGGACAGTTTCAGCCGGAGCTCTTGCATTTGTAGGTTTTAAGTTGTACCACTAACAAATACTTTTACATATAATGAATATCTTGCAATTCCTAGAAATACGGCCCAGTTGCCGTAGCTTTTCTGACTGCATTCTAAAAAAAAAGACAAACCAAAACCAAAACAGGAGCAGCTGTGCTAGCTGTTGTTAAAGCAAGATAAAATGCCATTATTTACGAAAATGGTGACTTGGGTGTACAAACACACATGCACATGCTTCTGAACCTAGCCTCCAATATTTAAGTTTACGTTCACGAGCAGATCACAGCCACATAATCACTTTGAAAGAAACTGGCATTTTACATGCTAAACTGAGCTTTTCATTTTACTGTATTCGTGTTGAAGTTAGGGTCAACTTCTCACTATTCTTATGAATAATACAAGGCAGTCAATACTTATCTGGGAACAACTTCTTAAAGTTTTAGTTTATTTTATTTTAAATGGTGGCCATCTTATAGCCAAAACCAGAGTTCGAAATGACTACAGACTCTAAGGACCAATTTTAACTTGCTTTCAAGGTGCTTTGAGATTTGCACAGAACACACGTTCATCTCATTTTAGAAGCACAGCTCCCAGGAGTACGTTAAGTTGGGCCTTCAAAAACAGAGGGTATAAATTAAAAAAATAAATAAAATCAGTCATTGCTTCTGAAAAGTTGATTCTGTATACTCTTAATATTAGTGTGTAATTGGAATAACTTAAAACCCATAAAAGCAAGAAAATTCCGAGTTAAGGACAGAGGTTCAACCTTAACTCACCCGACTATGCTTAAGAATTGCTGCAAACTCGTAGAATCATCCCCTGTAGTGAGACCCTTGCAGTACCTAGGCATAATGAATTGAGAGAATTAGCTACAAAGATTCATTGCTGCACACACATATTTTGACAAACTGCATAAGCTGCCATACAAGTTGCTGTTCTCCCCAACCAAATTCTCTTCTACTCATTATCTGAATACACAGGGGCTCTCCACACTCAATTGGACGGGAGTGCAGTGATTAAATGGCAAAACCACAATGAGGCATTCAGTCACAATGTTGTCTCACTAAAACTGTAAGAAAAGGGAAGTTGAACTAAGAAAGGCCAACCACAGAAACCCTGGCTGCCAGGGATTAGAGGTGAGATAGAGGATTCTGAAGCTTTTCAATATTGCTTTGGTAAAGATTTATTAATTTTAATACTTTTTTTTCCCCCTTGATAGTTCATTAAAAATAAACTGAGGATACAGCTCACCAGAGATGTACCCACACAGATAAAAGCTCATCTTGAGAGTGCCAGGTCTTTCAAAGCTGAGCTACTTGAATAGAAATACAGAAAACAGCAAGCACTGGTCTTTTGAAGAAGTTCTTTAGATGTCTTAAGCTGTCTAGCCAACTGAATCAATGTAACAGATGTAATCTTGATTTTTTTTAAACATTTCAGAGAAATGTCATAACATTTAATTCATCATACATAATTTGTTTTCTTCAATAGTATGCTAATATAGTCTTTAAATCTCTGAAAAAGCTATACTGGCTTTTCACCAGTCTAGTGATTCTACTCCATGCAAGAGCAAACAAGACAGCTAGTGGCTAGATCACACACTGTTAGTTAAAACATTAACATTTAATTGGTTTATGACTGCAAATAGAACATAAATCTGAAGAAATAAAAACTTTACATTAAAAATATGTAGATGCAGATACACCCTCCAAGATAAAACTAAGTAAAGGCTAACATTTAACTTTTTTATTAAAAGGAGAAAACCTTTATTCTACTGCTTTCAGTAACAAAAACAAATGGGAAAACCCTCATGAAAAATTCCACCAGTTCAAAATAAAAATCGTTTCAAAACCTACATATCAAATTTTATGACTGTAGTCCTTCTGGATACAAAACTTTAATAATGAAGCTGCAGGTTTCAAATGGATGTTATCTTCTTAATTATTGGTGGCTTTTTCTTCAAGAAAAGTCAATACAGACCACCAAAAAAGCCTCTGTTTAGATGACGTCCCTTTACTGTGGGGGCATTATGTTGCAAGTTGCTATGACTTTGGAGCAATGAAGATGTCTATGTATAAACTCATCACGTATGCAGAAACAGCAAAAGTGCTCCTGAGATGCACTCTTAACTTTGTTACATTTATTTATTTATTCCTATCCATTTCCCAAGACCATATTTTGAAAAGTTACTATGGTCACAGTTTGCTACCTTACTGTTGACAATGAATCTTTTTCTTAACAGATAAATGAAGGAACAGAAGGATAAATGATGAATTTCTCATTTTGTAAGCAAGTTCAAAAGAAAAAGCCTTTTGTGGAAGTCAAAGTGATTGAAGACAAGACTTGCTGTTTCAAACAAAAACTGAGCTTCCATTTATTCTCATAAATTAGACAATGTGTTAAGTACACCTCTAAGTAGTTTCTTGACTAAACCGAAGACACTATCACTATCCTTTGACTGCCATATTCCAAGGGACTATTCAGTAGACTTACCCAGCAGAGTCTATTCCCCCCAGTTGTTAGTTTTCCAGTATCTTAGACTGGGTCTTTGCACGCTCAGTCTTATCAAGCTGTTACCTGATCTTACATAGACTCTCAGAAAAGCAAACTTGTAAATAAAGACTAGTAAAGTTAAGTGAGCATTGCATCTTGTGATGCTTTTTTAAAAAGTAACTCAAAGAGCAATACCTAGTAGAAGTGACATTATCAGTAGGATCCAATATGAATTTGAAAAAGTTCTTTTAAAAATAAATCTAAAATTGAATTTCCAAATAATTGAGTCACCTCCAGTTCTATTTCAGGTCCTATTTTAGAAGCTGGAAAAAGCTATTGACCCAATCGTTCAATAGCATTGGAGATCCTCAGTGACTGGTGATTACACATACACACATCTGTCAATTATTTATTGAAATACATACTGTAATATATTTGCTGTAACAATACGTACATATATATGAATGCCTTCAACTTAGTCCTACTTTCTGAATTCCACTATAATCCTATGAGTGATTTCACATTGCATTATTTTTGCCTTTGAGCTCAAAATTCACTGTGGCACTGACTCTTACAACCAGCATTTGAGCTGACTTCAGTATTAAATACAACAAACTTTTCTTACACAGAGTAAGTAAAAAAAAAAAGCACCAACTGGTCAAGCTACTTATGTAGAATACTACAGGAAGCTCTAGATTATAAAATCCCAAACTCATATCTATAAACATACTACAAGATACCACTCTGTACATGTGTCAAACAAAGAAAGGGTTTAAGGATAAATTATTTCAGCAGACATAAATGGTGTTTACAAGTATCAGCTAATCCCACTTAACAGCTGATAGGAGTCAGCTGAGATGAGAGAAAAGGACTGACAAAATGTCATCTGTTTGCAAAGCCACGAGAAAGCCTTCCAGAACATGGAAGGAGCAGCTCAAAATTTAGATTTTACAAAGAAATACAAGATTTTACAAAGAAATACAACCTTTTTTTTATGAAAAAGATTCCTCACATTTTATTACAAGTCCTTCCTTTATGTAACATGGGGATAACTGTAAAACTGGCAGCTCTCTGTGAGAAATCATTTAACCAACACTGCCATCAAGTGTTCTTTAGCTGTATTAGCTATATATTTCTCTGTTGGTGCATCTTGGTTACACAGGTGAGCAAATATGTGGACCAAAGGCTGTTTTTCCACTGTTTCTCCACATCAACATATTTCAACTGAAGCTATCGTCATCACTGTACAAGTAATCCACTTGTAGTTTGACTGCTTTTGAAGAGGTTAGACAGCTTCAGGCAAAAATCCAGAAGTCTGGGGACGCCGGGAAGCAGCAATACCCTAATCTGCTCATTTGGTGTCTGTTTTCTCCATGGAACAGATGGAGCAGCTCAAGTATGATGCCCACCAGGAGGCTTGTCACATAAGTAGTATCAGTCTGTGCCAGCAAAGGGACTGCAGGGTAATCAAATTTGAGCTCAGAAATTAAAATAAGCAAACAAGACCAAATCATGCATTGAAAGAAGATCAATCATTAGGGAAGCACTTACACATCATGAGTTAGCAACCTCTGCAACTTACTCTTCTCCATGAATCATATTTGCTATATGTCTTCCGACCTTAGGCCACACACAGATTTTGGCACATAGATCCATGTGAGGAAGATTGCTCAACTACTTCCTTATTACCAGGTATTTAGACCTAGTGTATATCAAAACCATTTCCTCTCACTACACAAGAAACAGCCACACTCTAAGAAGGAGAGCAGGGTACAAAAGTGTTAATGCATTAGCAGTACACAATGTATAACCCAACAGTGAGACTGAAAAAGCTTTAGGAAGATTCTCCAAACAACTCAGTCAACAAATATTGAGTAATGTAGACACATCCACTTGGATGGACAGGACGTGCCTTTCCTGAACTTTCCTTCAAGAAGAATTAGTTGGAGGCCACAAATGGGTATCGCTTTCTGATTACATAAGTCTCTTATATTTGCCATTACAAGCATCTTCTGTGTCTTATTTAACATGCATAAACAATTCTTTAATTCCACAATTCTTTTCTAACCTGTTCTAACTGGGATAGGGATAGTTGGCTCTCTTAACTCTTCTGGAATCTTCCTTTCCTGCCAACAAGTGGGATCACTGGGATAGCATTGCTCAAAGCACTCATGACAACATGATACAAAAAAGCAGATGTGAAAGGTAACTTAAAAAAAAGCTAGGGAACAGAAGCAAAGACAGTTTGACATGCAGTCACAATCTAAAATATTATTAATTACATTGTCTTAGTCCAACAGACTTAATAAAGGAAAGTCTGAGGTGAAAGTGATATTCTGTCAAGGAAGACTCAAGATGAGGTGAAAGCCAATTTTATAGCTTAAACAGAGTCACACTCCTAACATGAATTCAACCTGTATGCTTGCAACATTTCTGCCAGTGACCCACACCATGGACTACAATTGCTATTATTTGAATGCAAGTTTTCAGTTACTAGGAGAACATATTTCTAAGTTATTGAGAAGAATATGTGAAAATACTGCTAGATTTGTGCTCTTCCTCAGATAAGCACCTCAGCTCCCAGATACAAACAGAACTGCTGTAAATTGATTTATAGCTGTCAAGCTTCCTTTGGTGAAACAGTGGAGGGTGGTCTCCATAGGAGAGGATAATTTCATGTTGTTGACTTTTATGGAACTGTTGCTTTAGATTTCAAAGACAAGTGATGTTGCAGATCATTTTTAGAGTCCAACAGCGTAATTTCTTTCCTAATTCAACAGGAAGGCACTAGTTGTCATGCCACAATCTGACTCTCCAACCACCAGGGAAGCAAAAAAAGGACATCTGATGGGAAAAGGAAAAGGATTCTTTCTAAAATTACATGCTATAAAGGCACTGCCTTATCTACAAGCCAAGAATTCCACTTACAGGACTATTTAGGAAGTGTTTTTGCACAAAACAACAACCACTTAAAAATAACTACAGAAAGAAAACCAGTTATGAGTATGAAGGCTGGTTATGTAAACATTATTAAATATAACATACTACTCACCTGCAATTGTATGTGCATACAGTCTGCTGCCAAAAGTAAAAACATGCAATTCATACAGCTTGGCAATTTTTTCCAGGAATTCCTTACAATGAGGACGCAAACGAGTATGCAACATAGGCTCACCACGACCTAACTGGAAATGAAATATTCCCTAGAAGAAAAAATATGTTTCAAATTATCATCAAAATGCAAAACAAAAATGCCAGGATTCCAGAAGAGCCCTCTTCATCACTTCCACTACTTTTATTCAGTCTGACTAGGCTAAAGCAAGTTTCAGCCACAAAGATTATGTAGATGAATAAAACCCAAAGCACATTTTTGCTCTGTGCCAGGCAGTGCAACACTATGATTTTCAAATGCAGGAAGCTGCACTGTTGATAAGTTTCAGATCAAGGTAACTTTCATTCAAATCTTTACTTACAGTAAACCAATATGAAAAACTTGAGAAACTTCTCAGAAAGTTCAGGATCTCACTCCAATCACAGTACAATCCAATCCAACCCTACTCAGTGAACATCACTCAGAACAGTACATACTGAGCTCAGACAAATACTTTCTTTGATGAAAAAATTGTGTCTATGGAAATATACCATCAAACAGCACACCAGGAAGAAAGTTTGCAGATAAAGATCCCAGTTAAAATCTCAAAACATTTTTTAATTTTTTTTTTTCTTCAAATCATGCCTTTATACAGATGAAGACAGCCTTTCAGATACACAAGGTTTTTTACTCTTTAAGCTGAATATTCACTGTTCTCCTTCAGTTGCAGAGTACATTTACAGCTTCTTTTTGCTAGCAGGTGTGAACACACGCTGAACCTATTGGATGTGAGAGAATGGCAAGAGGAAAGAAGGAGGAACTAAGCAACTGCAGTTTGCATTTCACTGGGGTTTGAATTTGTATCCTCCTGTACAAGGCACTGTAGACACATTCCAACGTGCTGCTTGCTTTAAATATTCCAAATTGAAAATATTACAAGACAATAGTCCCTATCAGTTCAATGACAAATGTTTTGTGAAGAAGTTAAAATAGCAACACCCAAACTCCCTCACAAAAAAAACAGAAAAAAAAACCCCAAAAACCAAATCACTACACATAGTCAAGAACAACAGCTGAAGTAACACACAGAACTTTGAGCAGTAATTCACTATATCTGCCTCAGACTGGGAAAGGAAAAAAAAACCTCATTACTGAGTACAGGAAGGAAAGCAGAGATTAAAAATAGCTACCTGAAACTTCTCGATTAAAGTGACTGGAATGGAAAAGTGCAGAAAAGCATAAATGGAAGAAAAATTCATCAATTTAAATGTAGAGAAATAAGGAACATATTTCAGAAGACTTGCTGCTCATTTTCTGTTATTCTTCAACTAAAATTTTATCAACCAGAGAATGTTTCCTTAAAGAACCATCATTTACATATTGTTAGAAATATCCCTGTTGTTACTTTGGCTTGAAAGTTAACACCAAATACTTACCTTATTAGACATTTGTTGGCAGTGCTGTTCTGTAGTATGGATCAGTGTCTGGTCCAAGTCTACCATAAGCACCAATTTTCTATTTCGATGTAGTCGCTGCTGATCTTCTCTTCCTAGCTGCTCTGCTTGCTGCAACAAAATATTCACAACTAAGCTCAGCTTCGAAGAAATAAATTAGGTTTATTGCCTTTTGTGTACTGTAAACTTGAGATGTAGTTCTGCTACAAACTGCATAAAATGCTGCTTCAACATAACAGCAGCTCTGCCAGAAAAAAAAGAATATTCCCAAAGTCTACTCTCAGATCTTTGTGAAAAATTGGTAAACTCAACACAACAGTTTCCAAATTTAATAAACAAGTAACCAGAGAATTCATTTAAGGCCAAGTCTTAAGAGGAAATAGCAGCAGCTCTGGGGTACACAAAGGGCAAGTTCAGCAGTAGGTCTGAAATCTCTGGTTGCTGTATTCAGCAATTTTGTCTAGGTAGGTACAATACTTCTGACAATAGGCTGAGTATAAAAAACTGAAGCTGCTAATGACAGAAATAATTACAACTGTGCTTAAAGATTGTATGTCTTCAGACATAAATAGCTACATTATGTAGTTATATTTGGGCACTGATATCAAAGACCTTATACCCCAGTTGAAGTTTCCTGCTCTTGTGCATATTTACAAACTTCCAAAGTACCACACGAAGCTCTGTGTTCACTTCAACCACTTCCGGTAGCGAGCTGCAGAGTTACCCACAAGACAGCTAAGCTTAAAAGCAAAGTTAAGTGGAGCATTATGAAGAAGCAGGAGTCAAGTGCAAATTGCCCTTTGAAACACTTCTCTCTGATGAGGACACTTCTGGCTGCTTTTATCTTCACATTTCTTCTCATTGTTCTTTGAAGAGTCACAAAAAAAACCACCCCAAACAAACACCCCAAAACCAAACCAAAACAAAACAAAAAATGAGGAGCAACAGAAAAAGATAAAGAAGATAAGCTTGTAAGGAAGATAAACAGAATGCTTATCTTCAAAATAAACATGCTTTTCCTCTAAAGACACTGAGGGATGAACAAGCATATTTTGATACCTCAGCTGAATCGAATATTTGAAAAATAATGAAATAAATCTAATATACAGGTACGCTGCCAATTAGCTTTATCCAGTTGGACTAATTTCAAGGTAAAAGGTGAAGCTAGGTTTCAAAGATACTGCAAGCTTTAAACACATTTCAGCTAGTAGAAACCAAATTTTCCACACACCCCTCATTCTTACAGACAAAACCATGAAAACAGTAAAGTTTTCATGCTGCTGCCACAGAAGTGCTATCTTTTCAGTGCATATCTCTAAAAATCCACTAAAAAACATGGTAATAAGCAATCTGCATTATGCTAAACACACAGAAATCCAGGGCTACTGACATTCAACACCAAATTCCTCTTCAAAGGGAAGCCAAACTTTTGGTATGAACTATATGCAACGTTGAAGGAACTCCAACAATTAAGCTTCTCAACTGTGGAGCTCCAGTGAGAGGTATGAATAAAGCAAGCCTGATGGTACTCACCTCAGAGCTAACTTTCAGTTCTGGGACACTGTGAACCATAGAAACGGTTGCTGTGGATAATGGCACATTTTGCTTTCCATTCTTGCTTCGGATCCTAATCATGCAGGGAAAAGAAGCATCAAAAGAGAGAAATAGCTTTGTGAAAAGTTGAACACACGAAAATCTGTAGTATCAAACGAGTAATCACCAAAAAACTATGATTAAAAAGAGCTATTTTGACTAATACACTCTTT
>NW_010186221.1:36490-53881 GCF_000695765.1 Mesitornis unicolor
CTTGTTAATGAAAGTTACTGAACAAAATGGAGAGATCAAAGCAGCTCACCATAAAAACCTTGCAAAAAGACACTGTATTTAGTTATGTTTCCACATAATTATTTCATGAAAAAATGGCACTAAGAGGAGACAGACATCTTTATTACTAAGCTAAATACAACTACCAAACCATTCCAATTTAAAACTGTTGCTTTTTTCTCTCAGTCACTCAAAGTCCAATTGTCTACTTTTCTTCAAGACAGACTATGAAATAAATTTAAGCAAAGGACAGGCAAAGTTACTCTTTACGTGTAGCAGAGCTATTTACATGTGACTGCTGCTTCAAGAAAAGCATCAAAGAAACCCCATGCTTTCCCCTTCAGCACAAACGGAATGAGGTACTATGTGTGTGTGCCTATTTACGTTATTTGTGTGTATTATACACACATACAGTCTTACTCGTATACATATCCATATGATGATGTATATACAAATAAATATTAATACAGACAGAATAGAAATCATCCTCATTTATCTCTGTGAGACTGTATGCACACACAAGAGTATGAAATTCCTTGAAAACTGACTAAGTAACCCCACATAGCATCAGTATTGTTAGCTTCCAGCTTACACAGATCAGTTTGTTGGGAACTTTGATACCTAATTTTCAAGACATCATTTATGGTTCACCAACTTCAAAAGTACTACTGTACAAATTTTGTCCTAAGTGACACATGCACATCTTGTAATTCTCCCAAGTACCTATCCTACCAAGGACAAAATTTGTTATCAGATCTACAGCCAGAGTTAAACTTCACCCAGTTTTCACTTCATGACACAAAAGCTCCTGAGGAAAAAACCCATTCCTGAGCTGTGCTGAGGCTGACACAATCATACAGATATGCTTTTACTGCACAGTAGTGTTTGGAAGCACCAAGACCCAGAAACGAGAGAGATATTTCATTTGGTCCAAAGTTTACATGCACATTTTAGCATCTTGCATCCCTTGCTTCAGAGTTCAGAGTTCTCATCTATAACACTGAATGGTATTTTAAATGAGCCTTTGAAAAAGATTAATGGTTTTCAAACCGTTTGTTGAATAAGCATAAGAACTGTTTAACAAAAAGGAGGCACCACTGACTAACACCCAACAAGCAGACAGTGAACTTGCTGTACTCGCTTTTCTTCAAGCAAGAAAAGCAAGGATGCTTTTGAAGTGCCTTCAGAGGTAGGCTCAGACACAACGCATTCTTCCAGATGTATAAGCCACTGTGCATAAAACAAAGACATTATCTAAAATAGAGGAGTATTAACTGAGGAAACAGAATTTGCTGCATACCCAGAATTTATCTAGATTTTTAATGAAATAATAGCAGTATACCAATATTTAGGTGTGACTGCATTCAAACCTCAAACCAAGCATTCATTCAGGGCAAGCAAAGCTGTATTTCCTACTATCCTTTTTGTTACATTTGTTGTTTTGCCAAATAATATTTAATTACAAAATATAAACAGTCAACTATTCATTAAAAGTTACACTCACCCACGAACTGGGTTACATATTGCATAATATTTTCAATATTCAGTTCACTTGTGCTGGTTTATGGCATAATCCTCACAAAATAATTCTTAGTAACGTGTATGAATTAAAATCAAACCAAAATATTTCCTTCCAAATGAAATGAGCACGCAGCATTCATTTCTAAAATTCAGGCTACTATACAGTCCATTTTGGAAAACAGCTGTTGAATTAGTAATGCAATATGCATCACAAACATTCTCTTTACCAACTGTATTAGCAATGAGACAGAGCAAAAGAGAACTACAATAGTCTTTTGAATTTGCTTGCTTTTTGACCTAAGGCTTAAATTCCTGCAGTTCCATGGCAGAGTACTTCACAAAAATAAAAATGAAAACAGCTCTGAAGCCTTAAATCAAAAGCACTGGAGACATGCAAGCTCCCATCCAGACACAGTACGAGTGGAGCAAGGTCACATGAATGAGACTGATGTTACCTCCCAGCTATTTACACCCGCACAGATAAAACACTCTGGTTTATTAAGTCACTGTTGACACACCTTACAACTCAGCCTCAGTTAGGAGTACATAAAAAGGAAAGTAGGATACACTGCGACGAGAATTTATGCCTGTATTCATGCTCTTTACATTTTCTACCTCAGGTAGTAAGTTACACTACATTTATCTCCACAAAAAGACGGCATGCACAGTTATTAAGTCATAAATTTGTAATGTAAACTGTAACTCTGGTACCCACACGGCATCTTATTCACCCATACTCCTAGCTATGAGCCTTGTAATGGCTAAAAGGAAAAATAGTTCTAAACAATGTATCTGTGACTCCAGTGACATATAAGGAGAAAGAGGGCACATATTTGAAAATTTCAGGGTGATAAAACAAGTGCCTTGTATAAACAGAAAATAAACTAAGACACTTTGCAACTGTGGCACAGACCTTGCCTATTTCCTCTTCCTGTGTTGGTTTTACTCACAAGGAACACCGATTCCTGCCTACAAGCAGCAATTTTGTAGTAAAGAAGTATACTGTATTAAATGATTACACTATTAATAATGTGATCAAGAATTAATATATTCAGACCACTCAACTTTAGGCAACAATTTCATGAGCCAATCTCAATATAAATATGTATATATATTTTTAAAGCAAATGTAAAAGAGTCCTTTATGCTGAAATTTAACTTTCAGAGGAAACGCTCAACTTTCCTTATAGAAGCACTCTGAGTAGACCTACTTCATACTTAGGTAGTATGAATACTGTTCTCCCTCCCTGCTCATGCCTACAACTTCACAGTTACCCTTACAGCCGTGACTCACAACTACCAAGACTCCAAATGGAGAAGCAAAGAAGTAAACAAGAGAAGGAGGAGCCTAGATACCTAAATTACAAACAAGATTAAGTTGAAAAAAGAGTGGAGAATACTTACTGAGTCAAGTCTTGGCCACATTCTGCACACAGGCCTTTCATAACAACAGGATGGCTGCATCCTTCCAGCCTCACCAAGACACCCCTGGAAAAGACAGTCATTACATTTATTGCAGGTAGATTTCAGACACTTAGATTAATGACTGCAGATTGAAAGTGTTCAAGGAATAATTTCTGGTTATGATTTGAGTGCCAGCCCCCTAAGATACATGTTTTTGCCCCAACACGGGGAAGACGACACTAAGTATTCAAATTATTCAATTTCACCTTTAAAAGTCATTGAAACACATATTAATGTTGGTTTCTAACTTTAGCTTAGCAAAGACTTTCAGTGTAATAAACAACAAGCATTGTTTGTCCAGAAAGTTTACATTCAACTGGATATAACTCCCATTAACATGCTACTGAGCTACACAGTAATGAAAATCAAGTATGGAAACTTTAGAATCATAAAATCATTTAGGTTAGAAGACACTTTGAAGATCATCAAGTCCAACCGTTAACCCAACACTGCCAAGTCCACCACTAAATCATGTCCCTAAGCACCACATCAACCCATCTTCTAAACACCTCCAGGGATGGTGACTCCACCACCTCCCTGGGCAGCCTGTTCCAGTGCTTGACAACTCTTTGAGTAAAATTTCTCATAATACCCAACCTAAACCTCCTCTGGCACAACTTGAGGTGATTTGCCCTTGTCCTATCACCTGTTACTCAGGAAAAGGCTAATCTCCATCTTGCTATCACCTCCTTTCAGGTAGTTGTAGAGAGTGATAAGGTCTCCCCTCAGTCTCCTCTTCTCTACACTAAACAACTCCAGCTCCCTCAGCAGCTCCACATAAGACTTGTCCTCCAGACACTTCACCAGCTTCCTTGCCCTTCTCTGGACACCCTCCAGCACTTGAATGCCTTTCTTCTAGTGAGGGGCCCAAAACTGAATACAGTATTCGAGGTGTGGCCTCACCCGTGCAGAGTACACGGGGAATGAGTTCTATACTGGTTTTATCTTAGTTTATTATTTTCTTGTGTCATAGCAGAAACATATATTGCTTCAGTCTTCTCACAAATATATTTTAATTTTGGATCCTTAAGCCTTGGGTTGCCCATTTTAAAATAAAGACAAGTAAAAGAATATTTTATCCTTTCTTCTAAATAATGGCTAAAACAAACCAGAAATTAGAGCTTGAAATGCAGATAAGTGGGACATTTACTATTGCAAGTTGTTTAGAAGACAATGTCTGCTTTTCAGTTGAATGATCCAACTCTATGTTCAAACTTAGTTCCCAGAATTCAGGGTTCTGAAAATATCATTTACTTTCTCAGTTAATTGTACAGCCATTACAAGAGACTTCTCCCATCTTCAATACAGTTGAAGAAGTTGATCTTTCAGACTAAGCTATTTTCTAAAATCTATAATAAATAGATATAATTCAGCTACTAGAAAATTTCCCCAACCCTGTGACCATGCGCTGCAGCATTTCACTAATATTTTAGAAAAATAAAGAGTCAAACAGATTAAAAACCAACCAACCAACCAACAAACCACACACACAAAAAAACCCCTACCCAAATCCAAGTTATTTCATAAGCCAGTTGTAGTGTTTTCTCTTTGGCTTCAAATCTGCACTGCAATAAGCAGACAGCATCAGAATAAAAGCTGTTTCATTTGCTCAAATCTCTCATTCATATATTTGACTAGTAGGTGTTTGGGAATTCCAAAAGGAAATCCACTTTCCAAGTGATGCCTGCAACTGCTTACTTCCAGTGTGTCACTCATTTCTCAGTGACCAGAAGACCGATGACTCTACTCACAAAGCTGCAGTCAATGCCCATGTTGATGAATTTTTTTTTTCCACTTTGAGAGGAAAAACTAGATTCGGGACAGGTTTATTTAAAAAGTCTTCACAAGCCAGCATTTGCAATTACAGAAGTGCAGTTCTATTCCCTTCTCACTGGCAGTCATCATCTGCTTGGAAATCATACCTCATCTTCCTGTGTGCTTTAGATCTTTTTTTGAGCACAGTATTTCACAATAAACAAATACTAAATAGTCAGTCTTGGTTTTGTACAAGAACTGCACAGGAGACACTATTTTTGTGGTCCTTCACTATTGGCAATTCACTGCTTGATTTAGTTCTCCTCTCATCCGTCTACATTAGCATTACTTTATTTGACTCTTTGTATCCCCCCTTCCCTTTGACAATAGGTCTGTCTTGCTGTCTTTTACCTTGCTTCATCACTAAGTTTCTTCTTTTTGGGCTACTAACTCACACTATGGTCTATGTCAAATCGGCTCATCTTCAACCTGTGTTCAGCATATGAACCTGAAATTACACAGACACCTAAAAGGCCAGAAAACCCCACAATCAGAGATACAGAAATGTGCAAAGAGTTTACAATGACTGAGTTTTTACCCCAATTTAATTGGTTTTCAGTAGTTCAGGGGAAAAAAAAAAAAAAAAAAAAGAGTTTTTTGATGCCAGCTTAGAAGCCAAAATATCTTCAGGCATTTGAGATAACATCACACTCCAGGAATCCGACAGGAGGAGCTGATATACTCCTGGGCTGAGGTATGATTCAAATTAGGATATGCAAGAGCTTCTGTTTATGTGCAGGTACACATCTCATGCTTTTGATTTTAACAGAGCAGAGACTCTTACAAGAAAATAAGTCTACATTATTCATTAATATTGTTCCTAAACAGCACCTATGTACCTTATCACATACCAGAGAGCACCGCTAAATATCAATTCTGCCCCTGCACATTTAAATATGACTCTAATTTTATGACACTTGCTGAAGATTAAAAGTACATGATACCAGGCCCTCTGTCAGAGCATTCTCTGTGATGATGCTTAACCCAAAGGACAGAGGAAGAACTCCAGAGCACCAGTGAAATTCTGAGCACCATAAAACCAAGCTGGTCAAGTTTCAAGTACAACTGCCAGGACCTTAAGGAGACTTCACCCAGTAAAAAACCCAACCAACCCACATACAACTTAATGCTGTAGAAAGAAGGCTTGAATATTTAAGTATGATTAAGGCTTAAGCATATGTAAATATTTTACTCCCTTAAATTTTAGTATGTATGCTTTAATTACTAAAAAGGAACACACTGTAGAAGCACAAGCGTGGTACTCAAGTAAAATGACCGTTGTGAACTTCAGAACTGGAAACACTCCTTTTGCTGTTGAAGTGAGGGATTTTCAAAATAAAATGGCCAAGATCCAAGACAATTATGAGACAAGAGCAAGCTGAATCAATGTCTATTTTCAAAGGGCTGCATATACCAAATAGAGGTTCAGGTTTCTGCTTGTTCTCTTCTCTGGATCATGAGTGAAATCCACTTACAGAAGAGCCACTCCCTGCTCCATTTCTGGAGAGAAGAAATAGATCTCCCCAAAATCTGAAGAATTACAAAGCATTCTACTGCTGGCAGCAAACAGTATCTTCCTTTTCCTCCCCAAGCGTCTCCAGGACCCACTTGGTGATAAGGAGAGCTCATCAGCTTCTTTAACAATAACGTCCCAAGGAAAACTGCTACAAAGGATGCATGATCTTTTTCCAGTCTTACAAACTGTCATGACTGTGCAAGTGAGACAGACAAGAGCTGCTGGGCTCTGAAAGGCACATGTTTTTTGGGGGATAGCTGTGGAGGGAGTAGATCATTCCAATATCCACCCTGATAGCCAAAGGACTGCAACAAGTCAGCAAACTGCCCACACCGTTTCTTTTAAATAAGAAGATACAACGGGATTTAAGTGAAACTTGAACAAGTAAATAACAAAACCCACTGTAGGATCTTGTTCACATTCTTTCCAGATGTGTTTCTAAATAAGAAACAGAGACACTAGGTGTGCCATTATAGCAAAATTGTATTTTTGTTGCAACAATCACAGATAGGGACAGACATTTACTAATGGCCTCAGGATGCAGATGACCATAAGACCATCACCGTTCTCCCAGTACTTCCACACTTACATATTTTGACTGTTTCTAAAACAAGCCTTTTAACAATATCTGCTTTCAATCAGCAGCATGGGAAAGCAAATAGGAAAGCTTTCATGAAATCCAATACAGGCATTTTGCTTTCATTAGCAGAGGAAGTCACTGCCTTTTGTAATTCTAAGGCCTGGTCATTAGTGTTGACTCCAAATGCAAGAACTTTGTATCAGGCTCGGCCCTGGCTGTGGGTCCTGGTAGGCTGATTACCTGGGAAAGCCAGCACGTTATGTTCTCATATCTATGCTACAATTTGCAACTCCTCAGTTGTAGCAACCAGTTAAGCGGATCACTGAAGTGAATCCACTACAAACAAAAAGCAGTCTCCTAAAGGTTTTATTATTTTTTAAATCTGTTTTTTCAGCATGATCTAACACTTCCAGCAGCAAAGAATGATGGTAGCAAGAGCAGGAGTTATGAGAGGTCAGGAACAAGAACTTCTTGAGCTAGCTTGTCCTGAAGGAAAACACCTACCTGCAATGGAGGGGCCAGCCAGCTGCAGCAGGGGAGTGCAATGGCCATGAGACAGCTTTACTGAAGAAAATGACCAAGAGCTGTACTTTAAGGATACTCATCATAATGTGGTAACAGATAAGGTATCTCAGGTAGTCAGAACTAGTCTAATCTGACTGTACGTTGGCCACAGCCTTCTGTTACAGCTTGGTGCCACTTTCAGAGCCAACTGCTCCAATGGCTTGCCGCCAAAGAAAGGAACGGCTTATTTTCTTTTTTCCCCACCCTTACGGTTCCTCTGAAAGCCACTGCCTCCTCTGGCGCTTCCAGAAAGGGCTATTTCAATACCTTGGGAAGCAGAAGAACTGATCAGCCCTATTCAGGTTTGCTGCTGGGTTTAGATAGTCAAAGCAGCTGATAAAGAAGCAACAAGACCAACTGATGGGAAAATATCAATGGAGAATTCTCTTCACAGCAACCAGGCCACTCACTTTGTTACCATTTATCTTATGCAAAACCGTCCTAAGGCAGCAAAATGAGATTCTGGTGTACACGTGAACAAAAGCTCTCCACAGGTTCTGGAGCATGCTCATGGGGGTGTTATTGGCAAATTGTCAAGGGGTAATAATACCAAATGAACACACCTCAGACCAATGACTATTAATACCAACTGTTATTGAATCAACCAACTGATCTACAACAAATATGAGTATGGAATCTTTTAGCTGGCATAAGACTAGAATGGCACACAGATAACGTCTGATTCATACAACATAAAGCCTGTTTCTACAGTTTTACTTAAATTTGTGAAACACTGAGATTTTTGTTAGCGTATACCAGAACAACATTTCATGGTATGTGGCTGTGGCATTTAGAACCACTACAAAGAGCCCTCAAGCCCAATTTACATCAAACTACAGCTTCTGTTATATAGGACTCCAACCTCATAGCAAGGATTTTTCAAAATTTTAATCACCCTGAAATCACCATGTAAAAGTAATTCCTTAGATATTTAACTATTGGATTTATTTATTTATTTAACCTTCACCAGTATCTGTGAAGAAGCAGAGAGTCCTTGAATAACTGATTAAAAATACTAAGGATGACAAGTACACATGGCCCTTGCTGCTATGGGCAACCCATGGCCTACAGCCTCTTCCAGATGTTGCAAGGAACTTGTCTCAGCAGTTCTCTAAGGAAGCCACTTGACTGACATGAAAGGCCAAGCAAGCAGAGCAGGCTGTATTTCAAAGATGCATGAGCCCCAAAGGGGCAGTTGTTATTATATAGTTGTTGTAATTACTAATGAGTCTTTACTCAGATGTCTGCATCATGCTAGGATAGGACACATGTTTTGAAAGCTGATTTTTTTTTTGGGGGGGGGTGTTCTATTAAAATGGCTGACTTGATTGCATCTATATAATAACAACTGCTGCAAGTAATAGCCCATAGAAAGCATAGTTCGCTTCAGGGCATCATCTCAACACTCCAAAGCTAATGGAGAAAAATCACAGGCCTTAAGTTTTTGTTTGGTTTTGTTGCTGTTTTTTCTCTTTTCTTTTCTCTCCCTCCCCCTCCCCCATTAAGCACAAACTATTCAAAATTATGAGTTAAAATGTGTGTGAACTTCAAAACATTTTAGAACAGAAAAGTTGAAAACTGTTTTTTCTTCTACTTTTCAGGCAAGATACCTGTTCAGGTTTAGGTGTAGGCCATGAACACCAAGAGAAATTTCAGCTCAGAGTTATTGGATTTTACTTATAATCTGAAAGACATCTTAAGCATGAAGTTATTTCCATGGTTTTCAAGTCTATTTCCACTATTTACAAGTCTTTAAGAAGCATTTCTATTTATTTCTGGAGAAGAATGTGGCATTACAAGGAAGGAGGTAACACTTTCCCACCTTCCACGTACACATCGATGGGCAGCTTTTTACATGCTTCAAAGACTTGCTGTTAAAATTTAACAATGTACAATAAAGAGGTACAAACGAAAAGCAAAACAGCTTGCAGTGCCCTTTACATAAAGTCTAGTAAATCTTTCAAAGATTATTTAGAATGTTTTTATTTTAATTTTATTCAGAATATTTTAAACCTAAAAATCTTAAAATATTGAGAGAACTCAAAACTGTTTAAGAGCTCATATCTTTATAACTTGTTTCTTTAGTATTAAGTGGTACTTCAAGCAATAACAGAAGAAAATAGGCTGTCATGTCTCAGTAACTCACTGAAGCAGCAAATGGTTCTGCAGTCCACCCCCTCCATCATTACTGTCAACCACTGACACTTATGTTTTATGCATTTGCATTTCTGTTGCCATCTGACTACAGCATTAGCAGCCAAACATCACTTCCCAAATACTTGCAGCACAACTCTGGCTGAGATTTGAAGAACTGCATCTAACAACACAGGACCATAAAGATTGGGAAACTACTTCTGTGTTTGCACACAGGGTTACATTTTCTTAACTGAAGAGATGACTATCGCTTGAAGTAGTAACAGTAAAATCAAAGTGAACGCATATGCTTTGACTCCTTGCTATACTTAACATTGTAACTTTACACCAACCACAGAAACACTACTGGAAAAGTTTCATGGGACTTCAAACTGCTGACAGCATCTCTGAGAGGTATTCACAAATTCTACACACATCACAGTGATAGTCTAACCAATGCCAGTTACAGCTGGAAACATAGCACATATCATAGTCGGCTTCCTTCTACCACATAACCCATCTTAGAGATTAAGAATCATGCAGGACATAAGAGGTACTGAAATAGTTAAAACATAGGATCTTTAAGAACACGTCCAAATTTAAAAACAGTGAACCGTACCTATGGTTTTAATATGAATAACCAGGATTTTCATTGTTACACTAAAGAAGAAGAGTTTCATTTATGCTTTCCTCTCTCTCGGCATTTCATTAATCCACTGCCATCAGCACTTGTTTGTATAAGAATCACAGGGCAAAAGCAATAAGTGATCTAAGGTTAAAAAAAGAAAAAAAAAAGGAAACTACTTTCAGGGAGGTGATTCTGCCCCTCTACTCTGCTCTCATGACACCCCACCTGTGTCCAAATTTCTAGGGTCCCCAACACAAGATGGACATTGAGTTGTTGGAGTGGGTCCAGAGGAGGGCCATGAAGGTTGGAGCACCTCCCCTGTGAGGAAAGGCTGAGAGAGATGGGGCTGTTCAGCCTGGAGAAGGCTCTGAGGAAACCTTATCGTGGCTGTTCAGCACCTGAAGGGGGCCTACAGGAAAGTTCGGAAGGGACTTTTTACAGGGGCAGGTAGCAACAGGATGAGGCAGAATGGTTTTAAACTGGAAGAGGGTAGATTTAGACTAGATATTAGGAAGAAATTCTTTACTGTGAGGGTGGTGAGACACTGGCACAGGTTGCCCAGGGAAGTTGTAGATGCCCCCTCCCTGGAAGTGTTCAAGGCCAGGTTGAACAGGGCTTTGAAAAACCTGGTTTAGTGGGAGGTGTCCCTGCCCATGGCAGGGGGGTGGACTGGATGATCTTTAAGGTCCCTTTCAACCCAAACAATTCTATGATTCTGTGACAAGATTCTATCATTCAGTCAATAAAAAGCTGGCAAGGGAAGAATGAGGCATGGTACAGCTCCTAAGAAAGTCTACTTGCAGCTTTCAAAGGAAACATTTTTACAAAGCTTACATTATACCAGGATCCATTTCTAAATCACCAACTGTAGCTACTTAGCACATGCACTTCAAGACAAGTTCATTGGTTCAGTAACACCCATCTGACAGCAGGGTCAAAAAAATCTAAGTCATCCAAATCCATACCTGGCATATCTATGACGATCACTGCCAACCTAATTGGCATTTATCCAAAATGTTTAAGTGGCAGAATGGGGACTGCACATACTTCTAATTCACAGAACAATAATTAACTTAAAACCGCACTTTTCTCAAACCACGCTTCAACTTTCACATCAGTTACTAAAGAATGGTAGTCGCAGCTGAACTGCTCCAAAGCCAGCTGACAACAGTCTTGGACTAATCCCCAACTCATTTTTGTTCTTTTCAGGTGAAAACCTTCTCAGATCCACCACCTCTCCTTCAGGTAACAGCACATAACTTTCCCTTATCTTGGGTCAACTTACCACTGCATTCATCCTACTCCCAGCCAAGCTCACCTGCTATCACCTGAATAGATTTGATTTGCTTTCTGCACCTGCAGGCCCACATCTAGAAAACCAGCTACCAGCGAACATCAAAAGAGCCTGGACACCAATGCACAGAAAGATGACTAAGAAAGAATTTGACACACACAGATGGTAGCAAAGCTATATACGTGTTTTTTTTATTCTTTCTGTGCATAAGAAATCTGGGAGGATCTTGTGATCTCTCCCTCTCTGCCTTAGAAAGCTACATCTATTAAGAGAGAACATTACACCTCCAAATGTTTCATCACCTTCGCCATTAGAACAAGACACCTAAGCAGTCACAGCCCCTTTGCCAGTTACTTCCAAACATCAAATAATGCGGGAGGAGGTTTACTGCAGGATGCAGAATCCTCTAGTCTAACAGCTTCCTCCCCTCCTTGCTGTTTTTGGATCCTGTGGCAAACTTATCTTGACACTACCTTCTGCACATGTTCTTCTCCAGCACTTGCAGTTAAGTCAAATGAACACACTTTATACAGGAAAATTTAATAACACAACGCCCTTAAAAGCAATTATGAACAAGACCATCATAAGTTAGGCAGCAGCATTCAAAACAAGGAGCAGCAACTCCCCATTTGGCAACAGCCACATGACACTGCATGCTGTTGGGACACCCAACAGCACCAGGTGAGCCCAGAATCCTGACACGCACTCCAAAAGCGAAGCACAACAGTTTAGAAGGCTGCTCAGCATATAAAGTGGAAGTAGTATAAACAGCTGTAAAGTTTACCTGGAAAGTTAATTAAATTCCCTTCTTGCTTAATGATGCCTTCCTTGGCTAGGACTGCTCACTCACCTCTCCTGCTAATGGGGATCTACGCAGTTCACACTTGGACTGAGACCTTTTCCCTTACAGACCAGCTCAATGCTGCTGAGTTTCAGATGTAATTTTTAAATTAGGAAGTACTACAATGCAAACAAATGGACATTATTCAGTTCTACTCTAAATGCCTAAATCACTCCCTTATTTGATAGTTTTTCCTCAAAAAATTAGTAGAAAGGTAATTAAAAAAAAAATACTGTTAGTGAAATAGTGGCCTGGCAATATCCTATCCTTTCCTTAAAAAATTACATACCACAAATAATTGATGTGTTTGTAAGAAGTAATCTACATAGTACACTGTCAACTTTTACACAGTAATACACAAAGTTAAAAACATCCTTCTGGATCTAGATGGTTCTGATGAATGATACCTTCTATCAGACATCGAACATCAGCTCAGTTACCTTACACCTAAATAATTTCAGTCCCATCAGATAAAGAAAAACTATCCTTCTATTGCACTGGAAAGAGAGTAGTGTGTTACTACAGATTATCATGGAAAATGCCCATATGGGACATACACAACCTCAATAATGTTATTTCCCAGTGTCAATATGTCATTTATTCCCCTAATGACTCTATTGGCATTTACACAACCACTTTGATCTGACCTAAATACAGGCTACTACTGAAAGGATAAATCACCCTCCTGTTCTCTACACTACACTCTTCTTGTTGCAGCAACTGAGCAAAATGAGAAAATTGATCAATATGGACTGTTTCACAGGAGACTGGTTGGGAAGGATGGAAAGGAGGGGGAAAAGGAAGAGGAGAAAAAAAAAGAAAAGAGAGACCAAGCCATCTTTAGCTACATGATTTCCAACACCAAGCTCAGCACAAGCTGCAGGCACATAGGAGTGCAAGCATCCCTTCC
Organism: Mesitornis unicolor; assembly: GCF_000695765.1. Lineage (NCBI taxonomy): Eukaryota > Metazoa > Chordata > Aves > Mesitornithiformes > Mesitornithidae > Mesitornis > Mesitornis unicolor. The sequence continues at coordinate 49,774 of NW_010186221.1, forward strand.
AGCCGACTCTCGTATTAGCCTGAAGTAACCACAAACCCGTGGCCTAAGGAAGCTGCATCAAGAACTGTGGACACAAGGCTGCTAAAATCACATCACTGATTACTTCTGAGCCTGATCCCTGTTTCCAACCAAGCCTGACTGAGCATCTTGATTCTCTTTGATAAGGAAGTTCCTCAAAGTTTTGTGAGAGCAGATGGTCACATAAAGAAAAGAGACTTCGTACTCTACCATTCAGCACTATTAGCTGTAGCCTGAGCTCCCAGCTTGTTAGGCACCAGAGAACTAGGAAGGGGAGAAAAAGAAGGCAATGAAGGATGGAAACCCCTCATTTAGAACTCTGATCTTTTTCAAAATCAAATTCAACAAAACACAAGACAGATGCATTAAAAAGCAAATTTCCCTAGTATCACAGTATATGATGGGAAAGAGGGGCTGGGAGGGAAGATACATAGGAAACAGGTTGGAAAGATGCATACCAAAACTTACAGTAAAAAAAAAAAAAATGAACAAATTCAAGGGTAAAAAAGGAATTAGGTGAGAGATATAGTAGGCTGGGATTGTTAAGCGTTATTCGACAATCCTTAGAGTTTGGCAATTAGGGTTTTTTTTTGTAGAGTCTAATAAGCTCATTAAATATTTGAGAGGATACTATGAAAACATTTGTGTCTAACTGAAACAGCAAGCTGTTTTTCCTGTTGTTTACTACACACGTTATTACTTCAAAATAAGCTGTAATTCATCAGCATTTTATTCCCCTTGAAGACTGTAAGATGAAAGGTACTGGGGTCCAGGGTTAACTGTCCTCACATTGGGTGGTAAACCAGGCCCCGAAGCTCTGTAACATTAGATAACCAAAGGAAGACAATTTTAAATATATAATCAAGTTTGTTACAAAAAAAAAAAGCCAAATAACTCAAAAATCTAGTCTTAGAGAACAAATTCCTAACTCTTCCCTGCCTTCTCTTTTTCTCGAAAAAGAGAAAACACCAGTTTTGCTTCATTAGAAGCCAGAGAGGTTTAAACAAGATTTTTATTACAACACTCATATATTTTATGTTCTGTAGAAGAACACGAGTTTTAACTAGTAAAGCTAAGTAGTAAGACACAAAGATACCCAGTTCTAATGTATAGGTAATAAATATTTTGGAAGACAACTAATGTGAATCAAATAAAAGATTTTCAGTAGCCCGTCCCATCAGTAAGGCCTGAAAGGGGACAATCACTTCATATCAGAAACACTTATGTAAATATTCACATAAAACAAAATACCGACTCAACCTAGAATCCTGACACACCCGTAGCAACTTCAGAACAATTAACCTTGATGGGTAACTGGCATTAATAATACACAGAGCAGTGCAGGAGCTTTTTGACATTTTATGTGCTGCACCTACCACTCATAGAAATTATGCTTCATTAACATCAAAGACTTTTCATTAACTGCTTACTGTCATCCCTGCTATTTACAGTCCTAACAGGTCAAACACCTTCCTCTCTTGAGTCCCAGTTTGACATCTGATGCAAGCTTGCCTCCACTAGTATATGCAAAAGCCAGCTCCTGCCTGCCTCAGGCAGTCATCCCACCCCATACATCCTTGTCCACCTTTGTGGACAGTTTACACCACCGGTAATGCCAAAAAGTGTGTAATCAAACTACATGAAAATTAAGTGCTATATATGTGGAAAATTACTTTCCTAGAGCAAAAGATTTAATCTCATGCCCAATATAAAATAAAAATAACCAAAAGTTAGAAATTTATCTTCTTAAGAGAGAGAGACTTGTGTTAAAAGACATAATTATTTTACAGAAACAACAATGACCAAATTGACATAGAAAAAACGTAGCCAGTCATATTATTTATCCTCAAATAAAAAAAAGGTTTAAACAACTTATGTTCTCATGTTTTAGTGAAAATAAAAAATATTTGGAATACAAACAGTATTTCTATATTGTTTAAGTCCCTGACAAGATATTGGCACATATCTTTTGTGTATAGAGAATTTGGGGTTAAACTGACTAAACCCACTTTTTTGAAGGCAGTAAATGCCACCTACCAGTTTGGATTTAAAAAAACAAACAAACAAAAACACAAACAACAAAACTAAAATCAAAAACACCCCAAAAAACCCAAAACCTAACAAAACAGTGTGTCTTCCTTCTGGTGATGCTGAATAAATCTCAGCTATGTTACATACCTTAATGACACCTGCATTTTAATACTGCACAACCTTAACATATATTTTAAGTATTGCTGATAGGTAGTGAAATGTTATTCTTTCCATTCCACAGAATGGGAAGCTACAAGCAAGACATTAAATGCTCATCGAAAAATCTTCTAAGTGACCAAAGAAATGCAGTTATATCTCCAACTGCTGACCAGCTCTACCACCCTTAGGTCATGCTTCTTCTACCTCTTTGCTTGAACTTGTCTTTTACATTCACCCAGTAAACATTACAGCATTACAGCGAATGCACACTGAAAAGTCAGAATTCTAGAAGTGTAACGTCTAGCAATGGTCACTATTAAGAAGTAACTTTTAGCAGTATAAGATACAAATGCTTTGAAAGCCAAGAACAACGTTAATAAAGAACGGTACTTATTTTCTAATTGTCTCAAAGCAAGGACTTGCTGATTATAATCAAGTGAATAAAGACTACATAAATCCAAGAAAAGCACTGTATAAAAATTGGTACATTCAAGTCCTAAAGTTTACATTGAGCAAAGCTAAACCTAAAATGCTGCTATATCAGACTCAGCATATTTCAAATTGCTTATATTTACTATCTAAAGTTTTGTTTTGGTTTCCCTCTCAAGCGCTTAGCTAACCTGATGAAAAGACAAAAAGTAACTTTATCTCCCCTTCAACTCAGCACTATGAAGATTAATCTCATCATGCATATGGTGTTTTAACATTTTAGACTACTTTTAAAGATGTTTTTAGTCTGACCTAGCATTTATGGTACCTTTATTCTAAATCAGATACTAAGATTGTGTATGTTGCACTAGATGCAATAGCAGAACACTGATGTGGCACAAAAGGAAAGCCACAGTCTTATCTCGGAAAGAATTATCATCTCTGTAGCCAGAAAAATACAACTTGTATCTCGTCTGTAGCATCTTGCATTACTGACTGATAAAAAAAGAATCAGATGGCTTTTTTTCCTGAGCCTTTGCACAGATGTTTTGTACATGCTGCTGATTTTCAATCAAGAAAGTTTAGGCTTGTCTGCACCCACCCCAAAAATCAAGAGAACTGCAATAAAAGTAAATAACTTGCTGTCATAAAACAGAGGAAGTAGAGTGTTTCAATGGTTTCCTGTAGAGAAAAAAAAAAAGTCTGCTTGAAGTACAGGGTAGCAAGCTATTAGCCCAATTTAACCTAGAAATCTGAGAGGCCCTATCTAATTCTTAGCCATTTAAGAATTAAAGTTGATCAACATCCAGTCTTATCAAGACAAAGCCATTGTTAAACTATGGAAAATCTCTCATTTAATCCCTTGTTCTTCTGAAAGTTCAGATTACATCATCTCATTTGTATTTGTGAAGCCTTATACATTAAAACATACACAGTATTAAAAGCATGTAGGCTGCCAATATTATCCATATATCTAGTAATTTAAAAATGTCTTGCCATAGCACTGATTCCATTAAAAATCCTCCTATCAAACAGGAAACGATTCTCTTGCTACCTGAGTTGTACCAACCCAACAGGGAACTACCAAACAAAAAATAAATAAATAAATAAATATTATTTTCCAAGTAGTTTTGCCAGTAAGAGCCGTTTTCAGAGGACCTCGAAACACACGAAGGGGATGGATGCTCAGCTCTCCGAGGGGATGCTCATAGAGAAGGGCTCAGAAACCAGAGAGCCGAGCACCATCTTTTGCACCTCCCCGGCCGCCGCCTCCTCGCACGGCAACCTCCCGCGCCTTACCCAGCGCAGAGCTCCGCAGGAAGGGCCTTTGCCTGCCGGCGGCGGCACGGCACAACTTCGCGACCGGCACCGACCGCCCTGGAGAAGAAGCGGCGCTTAAGGACGGGACAAGGATCCCGCCTCAGCGGGTACCCGTGCTTCCCGGTGCCCCAGACGCGCCGCAGGCCGAGCC
>NW_010186222.1:0-1163 GCF_000695765.1 Mesitornis unicolor
TCTTTCAAGAAGAAAGTGTTTTAAGAAGAACGATAGAGAGTTACATATCATACTTTTTTCAAGTATAATGGCAGAATTGTGATATATGTTTTACAACTAAAATTACTGGTTTATGATTACGTTAACTTCTGTCTAGCAGTTTGTGTTGGCAAATTTGAAGACATTAATAATTAGAAAATTCAATACACAATGACTAAAGAGTAATCACAGAAATATATTAATGGAACAAAAGCTGTGTCTTAGGCCTATTATACTAAAAATGTAGCTTTAATCTCTTTGGCAGTTAGCATAGATTGTGAATGACTACATGAGGGCAAAATTAAATGGCAAGCCTTGATTTGGCGACACACAAAGCAATGTCTCTGATGGATTTCTTCCTATGATGTTCTCAGGATCTTCAGAAATCAGACAGAATAGATTGGGGAGGGGGACCGTCTGGCCCTTAACATTTTGTACAGCTGTATATGCCAAACACAGCCACAGAGATATATTACTTTTACCTTTTGGCTAAGACTGGTGGATGTATAACAATTCCTCAATTTTGCTACTAGTTAATCCCAGGAGCAAATTGTGCCAAGTTCTACAATTTTGACTGTCAACCAATGACAAGCTGCTAAGCAAGCCAGTCACTTCTGTGCCACAGCTGAAAAAAAAGCCAGTCACTTCTGTGCCACAGACATCTACCCCAATCAGGAGGTAAAATGGTTTTCTGTGTGTATTAGATGTGTGGACAAAGATCTGTTTACAAAAAACCCACAAAAAAAACCCCAAACCTTACTGCTATGCTCACATTTGCAACTTCAAGTCAAAAATAGTGCAGTGGGTCTCAACACCACTTTGCAGTAAGTTTCTAAATGGTATCATTATAAAATCAGTGCAAAAGGCTTCTTTATCTCTATATATTCTTCAGTTCAACAGAGTCACATATTTGAAATGAGGAAACTTGATTAAGAGGTTAGAGCCACCTAACAGGCCTGATGAGAGTTTCGCTTTCTTAAAAGCACAGGAAAAAGCCAGGACAGTGCTGGTTTTGTCTTATCTCCTGAGATAAATAAAACTGAGGCTCTAATCCTTTGAAATAGGAAACAGATTTTAAAGACAGAAGTATGGTACACTTCAGTCTGGAAACCATTTTTACCAAAAATGTTTCTACCACCTATTCA
>NW_010186223.1:0-248 GCF_000695765.1 Mesitornis unicolor
ACCACCCACCGGAAGTGCTCCAAGAAAATGGGCCGCCTGGTGAGGGATAAGAATTTAGACAAAGAGGCAGGAGAGGGACCATCTCAAAGAGAATCACAGCCAGAGGTCAAAATCCTCTCTCTGAAAGAACTACAAATTTTATGAAAAGACTATGCCCACGGGGGATGGTGAATCATTGATGACATGGCTGTTGCGGTGTTGGGACCCTGGAGGAGATACAATACAAATGGATGGGGGGCCGGCCAAGC
>NW_010186223.1:1009-24767 GCF_000695765.1 Mesitornis unicolor
TTATTAATTCCCTTTTCCTTTCCCCTGTTGTTTTTTCATTAAACTTGTTACAGTCTTAACTTCCAAGCTATTTTGAAGCATCTTTTTCTCTATTCCCTTTTTTTTTTTTAATCCTCCGCATGGAAGTGTAGGGGACAACAGAGAGAAAATCTTGCTCCCTGGGCTTGCCCTGAGCCTTAAATGGAGACAGAGGACTTTGACTTGGCCAAGTAGCATAGACTTTGCTGCCCATGAATTGTAATATACCAGTTAGGCACCCAAAATAAAGCATTTTGAAGCATCTTTTTCTCTATTCCCTTTTTTTTTTTTAATCCTCCGCATGGAAGTGTAGGGGACAACAGAGAGAAAATCTTGCTCCCTGGGCTTGCCCTGAGCCTTAAATGGAGACAGAGGACTTTGACTTGGCCAAGTAGCATAGACTTTGCTGCCCATGAATTGTAATATACCAGTTAGGCACCCAAAATAAAGCATCTGACTACAGTTCAGAAAAAATAACAGCACCCCATCTGAGCTTACTGAGACTGGGGGAAAAAAAAAATCCATTACTTTGCTTAGTATTTTACAGTTGAAGTTCTACCATCATCAAACTGCAGAAATTTTCCAAAGTTGTCTGGTGAAGAAACAGTGTTGCTTTGAAGGTACATAAATTTCAAATGTAGTCTTTAAAGTATTAAAAAAAAAAAAGTCCAGTTCCTTCATCGTGGATTTCTATTGACTTGAACAGGAGTTGGGATAAAAAAAATGTTAATCAAAAGAGAAGTTATGGGACATTTTTCAAAAAAAGAAAAAAAAAGAAGAAAAAAGTTTTCCAGTCTTGTACCTGTACTGAATTAAATATTCCTCAGTTTAATGCTTTCTTTTCAAGCATTATATATGTGTAAATGAATGTTACTTCATATCAGAAATGTGCATACTTCCTAACTGCATCCTTATTGCTGCTAGTGTGACCATAAATACTAAACAAATAATAGCGACTTCTGAAAACATAAATTCCCATGAGTGTCTTAGTATCACTTGGGAAAAGTACTAAGTCAAAGTTGAATATATAAAATATAATAGAAAACATATATATGGTATCCCTCAATTATCTTCTCCTCTTTTCTGGAGTCTTAATAGGTTTTTGGAATCCGCTCCAGAGAAACCTTCATTTAATCATCCACATTATCTAGAGTAATTACAATTTTCAGTACCTGACAGTCCCTTACCTCCAAATAGAATTACCTTGAAGTGTTATTTGTACTGGGATCTTAGTATTCAGAAGATGCTGTGTAATTTCTGCCAATCACCTGAGATTCAATAGCTGTAATGTCTTTTATCTGACTTCCATTTTTGTTTCAATAAAGAAACTGAAGGAGTATTTCCTTTGAGATGTATAAATCTATCAAAATGGATAACATCTGAGTGACAGAACACTAGCACTAATAAAAATCAGAGGCTGTGTGATCAAAAATCTGTGACATTCTGTCATGTACTTTACTTGTTGCAGAAACGTATCTCAGGGTTAATAATTATTTCTGTTTGTAAGACTGGGACATTACATTGCAAAGTTCTTTAAGTTACTGACTCTAGCTCTGAGGTAACACAGATACATTCAATATTAATGCTTATGGGAGACGGATAGGTATCTATGTTCAAAGTACTACAATCAAAACAATAATTTGATTGTGATCTTTTTCAGTAATGAAAACTTTACTGTTCAGGTTTTTTTAGACTGGAATATCACAATTTTTAAACTGATGAGTCTTTCATGCTCTGAATGTTTCCAGATGGTGTGCTGTAGAAAAAACAAGTTTCCAGGTCTTAGAGGAATACCTGGAAAGTTGAGTCATTCACCACACTTAAATAGTTAATGTAAGACTGCAGCTAGGGCAGCATTTGCAATCATATCTCCTCAAAATCTCAGTTGCATTAGCTTGGATAAATCACATTGCTCACTTTGTAGGCTTCCTGTATAGTGACTGAGAGTCACATTATTAACATTCACTTTCCCCTATGCATTCTCTCCATTTTATAACTCAGTCCTCATTTTATGAGGTAATTAAAACATCCCTCCACAACTTTCTTGGAGGCATGTAAAGGTTAGCTGGAATACAACATTTAATAGTTGATCAAAGGTTGGCAAATTGCTTATGTGATATTGTAGGTGTTATATGATCCTCTTTTCAGATGTTCAGAAAAGACTAAGGTGCCATAATTTCTTTTGTGGTTAACTTCCAAACTATTCTGCACTTCCCTGATAATGTTACATGGTGATTGCAGTAAGGGATGACAGGCTGGGAAGGAGGCTCCTCTATCAACAAGGAATGCAGATTTTAAAACCAGCATTTAGGCTTGGATTTAGGCCATCTTTCTTGAGTAATGGAATAAGTCAGGGGCATTGATGGGAATGACACTGGTAATTTGCTAGTACCAGTCTGATATATGTTTACATAAACTTGTATGTGCTTTGAACTAGACATATATGAGCAACTGTTTTCAATTATTACAATGAGTTCAGAATTAACTTTTAATTGTCCAGTTTACCTAGAGATAATATGTCATCGGTGAGTAGGAAACAAACATCAAATGAATTATGGAAATGTAAGACACTGGAGTGTTATTTATTTACTTATCTAGGTAGCTTTATAGATGTCTGACATCACCTATTCTGAATATTACACGGCTACAGCTTCAGTAATATTTCTAATGTTCAACATTTCTCAAAATCAACATCAAAGCACAATGACATAATAGAAATTCTTAATATAAATCTGGACAGCTGTAATTAAAATAAATATTAATATACATTCAATAAGTTTTTAAAATTAAATTCTTCTCTCTTTTTTTGATGGCTCCAGAAAGTTATGAAATGTTTTTCTTAGAGGTAGAAATCTGAAGATCAGCATTTTTTTTCTACCAGAATCATAGAATACCAGGTTGGAAGGGACCACAAGAATCATCTAGTCCAACATTCTCTCTGTTTATATTCATAGAATCATAGAATCATAGAATTATTATGGTTGGAAAAGGCTAAATATGCAGTGGAAATTATCATCTTATTGTTTTAAAGAAAAATAAGTCTAGCTTTAGTTAAAGTAAATGAGAACATTTTGCAAAAAAACCTATAATCAAAATTAGTGATCACTTATCTAGGAGAGACTGAAAATTAATAGAAATCAATTTTGCCATGATTATGCATATTTGATTTAGCATAAATAATGATTGTAAAATTCTTAATTTAAATTTTCTTTAATAGCTGCCATCTTTGTTTTGGGAAATATAATTTATTTTAATCTGGTTTTGGCAGAATTTTATTTTAATACTGACTAATATTATCAAGTGTTCATCTTGCGATATTTCTCTGACTTTCCACAGGGAAAGAATGTCAGGTTATGAAATTCCCACACCAGATATTTTGTTAATACTCCATTAATAGATAAAGGCCTTTCTTTCACTTGAATCTATTTTCTCCTAATTTAACTACATGAGTTAAATTTCTTTTGCTAGCTTTCCCAAAATACATTCCTTTAAATTTCTGTTATATCAGTCTATCATTCTATTTAAACTGTTAAGCAGCTTAATGAATTTGAAAGTCATTTGGCAAAGTCTTACATTCACCTGAAAAAAATCCAAGGAATGGTCTCCAAATTTTACTCTGATATTTATAACATCAGGCAGTCTCCATTGATTTCAATGGGTTATTCAGAATTTATTCTGATGTAATTCAAATTAATTTTTGAATTTTTTATTGTTATATACTCATTATAGGATTATTAACACAATTTGTACAGTTTATCCATTTGCAAGTACTGGATTTTGATATATTTCCTGTCATTGAGCAAGACTTCATTTAAACAGTAAATAATACTTTAAGTTTAGTAAAATGATTGACCATCCCAAAATTTAGCTGTAACTTATCAGAGGAAAAACCCCACTTCCTGTAAATTACATGACATCTCAGTGGAGTATGGAGATGGCTCTAATCTTCATGGCCTGGTTGAGCTAAACTAGTGCCTCCTCTTAATCATGAGACCTGATGACATCTGAAGTTTTCAATTGTTTTAGGCCTATGCCATCCTCAAAAGTAAGGGGTGCTTAAAATATGAGTTCAGTTATTTTAGGCTTTCACTGTGACCTTATTGCAGCCTTTTATTACTGTTTAAGGATTACCAGCCTGAAAGTGAAGGACAGGTGGTGTCTGTAGGACCCTGGAGGGTCAGAGATCAGTACTGTTCCCTCCCCTTTCCGGCCACAGTCTATAAAAAACTGAGGTTTTCGCAGGCTTTTCCTGGCTTTCTGGGCTGCTTCCTGTCACATCTCAGGAACGGCTGGGGCTACCTCCACGTGCTCAGCAGCATCCACCACCATCTGCTCCCGGCACCATTGCAGTCCCTGGTGATGAGTCACAGCAGTCCCAGCAGCCATGAGACACTTCTTGGACACTTCCACTCGGGACTACTGGGATCGGGTTTTGTATATAGTTAAATATACTTTGTCCCTTATTAATTTCCCTTATTCCTTCCCCCTGTTGGTTTTTTTTCATTAAACTTCCAACCTTGTGCGAAGCATCTTTTTTTTCTGTATTCCCTTTTTCTTAATCGTCCCCCTGGGAGGGTAGGGGACAATAGAGAGAAAATCCTGCTCTCTCGCTCTCTGACCCTTAAACAGAGACAACTTTCAATACTTAAAGGGGGCTTATAAGAAAGATGAAGACAGACTTTTTAGTAGGGCTTGTTAATTAGGACAAGGTGTAACAGTTTAAAACTAAAAGAGGGTAGATTTAGACTAGGTATAACAAAGACATTTTTTACTGTGAGGGTGCTGAAAGACTGGAACAGGTTGCCCAGAAATGTGGTAGGTGCCCCATCCCTGGATACATTCAAGGTCAGGCTGAACAGAGCTCTGAGCAACCTCATCTAGTTGAAGATGTACCAGCTCACAGCAGGGAGGTTGGACTAAGTGACCTTTAAAGGTCTTTTCCAAACTAAACCATTTTATGATTCTATAATTCTGTGAACTTTCAAAAGTGACATATCTAAGTGATTTCTGAGGATCCAGTTCTTTTATATCTATCTGGGTAGGAAACAAAGAAAGAAAACATGAAGAAATACACAAACAAAAACCTGAAAGTCAAAACTGCATTGTAATTTTTTTTTTATTTTGAAAGAATTACTATGCTTTCTGATCTTTTCCATTAAAAGGAAGGACATAACATGTCCTTATGTATCACGTGTTCCAATATTCCTGGTGTATATTATTGGTCTGTAAGTATGAGAAAACAGAGCATAAGTAAACAATGGACAAAAATAAGTCAAAGTTAAGATAAATAATTTCTACTTCAGTGTATGAAATATTTTCTTGGAATCCACTCAGCTTTGCAAACAGACTGTTTTAATGTGTTCAAAGTTAGCAAAGAATAAATGTACAGGTCATGTCAAACTACATTAAATTGTTTGCTATGAGCTAAATGAATGACAATAAAAGCTTTAGAACTTTTAACGCTTGAGCAGCTTCTCATCTAATTTCTTTCTTACTTTTCATGTGGCAGAATGACAGCCTAGCTCATTACCTTCTTCCTTATCACCTTTGCCTTGTGATGTGAGAACGAGCTATTTAATAAAGGTCAAGCCAGAAGCTATGGACATTAGGTTAGAGTGTAGATTTATTTGACAAATTCACAAAATAATTATACAGTGGGCTTTTCATTGACAAAACTGAGAAGGAAAAAGAAGTGTTTACGTATTAACTCTTAAAAATCCCATAGTTACTACTTTCTTCAGCAATTAGAATTGGAGTAGTTTGGTTTAGAAGAGCCCATACTACCAGCATTTTATTTAAATCAGTAGAAAGTGGACTAGATGGACTGCATCTTTGAATTTAAATTTCAGAAATATACTTTGATTGTATCTGTCACACAATCTCTTAAACATATGTTGATGGCTCATATAAATTGTTGGAACAGTGCTTTTTAATTATCTTTTTCTTTATTCTTCTTTGCAGATTTAGCCTTCTGGAATTGTACACTGTTTCCATGTGATACTCTGTGTATGTCACAGCTGGATATTGCCTACAGAGGTCTCTACAACCACTTTGGTTGATGATGAATGTAGGCAGGCAAATTTACCTAGGGGCAATATTCTGCACCATGCCCCTGCTGATTTCTTCATCTCTGGGAGGCCCTATCTTGCTGCTACTGCAGGAGCTGCTAGGAGACATGACTTTCCCAGACTCTTCATTCTCCATTGTTGCTTCTGCCATTCCTCTGTAGCTAGTCTTAGAATTTCAAATGAACTTTCATGCCTCTTTCATTCTCTTTCCAGCCAAGGTGTTTTGTCAGATCCTTCTTTTGTTTTGTATGAAATGCATAGTCTTTGCCATCGGATGGCAAATTTCAGTTTTGCCTGTGCTGCTGAGAAGCCTTGTGCTGGATTCGCATGGTTCTTGTTTCTTCTAATATGCTTGACTCTGCAGTTTCACAACTGACTATCTATGTTGGAGATTCACTAAATGTCCCTATGAAAGCAAGTATTACAGGCAGTTTGCAGTCACCATATCAAAAAAACTTCCACCTGTCAGATGCTCCCAGCCTTCTTGCTATCAGTTGTGCTATTAAATTCAACTATTGATCAAGGAGTGCACTTAGTAAAACATTGGCAATAAAGGACTTGTTAAGCTGAGTGTTCATTGAACTCCCTGATTCCCTGCAAACATTATGCATTTTCTTAATGAAATATTTGCCATTCTGATTCATTACCAAGTACAAGATAGTGTTTATTTCACAATCATTATCAGCTGTGCTACACACTGTGAATGAGTTTAAGACCCTATAAAAAAAGAGAGCATATGCTTTACCCTGATTTTTATATTTCCAAGTCATTGTAAGGGAAATTTCTCTAGGTACTAATACTCCACCCAGAGACTGATATTGTGATGCTTATTGATATACAAGTTTTCCATTGTGTAGGAACATTCAAGCAGAAACAGATTCCTGTATGTCTGCAAACCATGTATTTAAACCATGTCTTGCAGTAATTTAAGTTCATTGATTAGAGCTGGACTTATGTCCATGATTAGTCCAACAGTATACTGTGTCTTATGTAAATGCTTCATTAAACTGATGTAGGTAGCTGTACTCCTCACTGGGTACTCTCCAAATTCCAATAGAAGAAGCAAGTTCCATTCTTCACTTCTCTTTTTATTTAATTTTAAATATTTTTTTGAGGTATCTTGTCCTGTAGACACCTCAACCAAACATTTTGGGTGTTGCCATATCCAAGACTGTTCCAGTCAGGTGAACCTTTTAAGGGCCGTATACTTGATAGTTTTTAACCTCTGTTGCTCTTATGTCTATCTGTGTAACTGCATATTAAAACTATCCTAATGTTATGTTAATGAGATGATCACACTCCATTCTGAAATAGTAAAGTTCCTTTCAGAAGAGGTGTCTGTACAAGTAGCATGCAGAGGATATCATAATTCATTTGATAAAGCACAGTACTTCTGCTTTGTCTATGCAGAGGTATTGAACATTTCTAACTGTTACAGCATGACCAGGATGATAAGGTCTATTCTGTTATGTTACTAGTGTTCATGCAATTTACAAAGGAGCTTAAGACCTAAATGACAAGATATGCCTGCTTTTTATTTAGATAGTTGAATAATATTATTTTAGACATCTAAATTTGAATTGGCAGTTGCATCTTAATTTTTACCATTGCTCTTTCACAAAGTTTATAAAACAAAAGCTCATGACAAAATTTTGGAGACTTCAGTAACATAGCAGAAGCAGTCAGTCAGTATATATGCAGCAAGAACAGTGAAAGATTTCATAAACTGCATCTGTGATATCGTTTATCTAATAATTTTCTACCTGACATCTTCTAGTATGTTCCATTCCAGGAGGACGGATGTGCAGGGTTCTTTTCAGATCCCAGTAAAAACAGCACAACAGCAAATGTGGTAACAAAGTTGCTTTAATAACAAGATAGAAATGGGAAAAGAAATAGACATAGTGAGTAAACCTTACATTCCTTCAGATGCTGGGAACCTCACTTTCATGCACCATCAGATGGACCTCAGGTGGACAGACACAGCACACTGCATGCTGTGCAGATCCCATCCATGGGAATTTTCATCTTCTTTATGCACTGGCTTCTCATATCTAGTGTATATCCACCTTGACAGGTGGAAATGTTATCTTAATGTCCACCAGAGAAAACCTAGTTGCACATATCTAGGAACTATATCTAGGAACAGTGTGTATGCAGGGTATTTCAGCACAATCTCTTACATTGTTCTATATATAGAGTTTTACTGTGGCCACTCGTGCTAACATGTGGGTTTCTCAAGCCTTAAATACAAGATCAAGTATGGCTAACATGGCTTGCTCTACACCTCTAACTCCTCATCTCCAGTATCTTCCACAAGGCTCCCAATACATAGCATCAATAAACGTAGACTTTTTTCCATGCATGAATTACATAACCTTATTTAAAAGTAAGGTTGAGATAGCTTCTCAGTACTTTAGAACTTTTGTTAAAACCCCAGAATTGCTCATACAAGGATGTACTGACTTCTTTGGAGGTGTTCCCACTGTTGTTCATGTTTATACCATTGGCCTCACTCCAGGAACAGCAAAAATGTCTCAGGTTGTCTAATAAGATACTTGATACATTATGAGAAAGAAAGCAAGGTCACTAGTGGTGAGACATACTTTCCAATTCCATTTCTTCCTGATGGTCTGATAAAAGTGCCACAGAGCAGAGGATGGAGAAGAATTTTGGCACTAGCGTTCAGAATAAAAGATGTCTGCTGTTGCCCAATGGACAAGTTCTTTGTGGGTTTTGGGTGGGTTGTTTTTAAATTTTGGTTTGGTTTGTTTGGTTTTGTTTGGTTTGGTTTTGGTTTTGTTTGTTTGTTTGTTTCTGGTCAGCATGCAGGATCTTTCTTAGCTTATCCTGATTGTTGAATGATGTTATATGGTGGTTGAGACTTGCAGTTCATGAAAGAAGATGTCATTGGTAATTGATGATTGCCATGTCAAACAAAAAACAAAACAAGCTGCTTGTTTTTGTTGTCCTCATAAAAATCCACAAAGTCATTGAAGATGTTTTCTTGGTTTTGACAGATTGTGACCTTTCATGTTAATTGTGAGCATACAGACACGGTTGGATTTTTATTGGCAGCCAAAAGCCTGAAAAACTTTCTGGCTTGGCAGAAGAGAAATAAGATAAATAGTGTCTAGATCATCTGCTCCTACTCTATCTACATGTGAAATCTTTGAAAATGATAGATTGTTTTTCAGGACGATTTTCTTCAATTATCTGTGTAGCATTCTTTATCCCTGTCCTGAAGTACTGTAAAAAGCTTTAAAAAAGTCCACAGATGACAGAGGATTGCAGAAAGCTACAGAGACTGGTGATAAAAGAAAAGAATCAACCAGAAGACAAGGACTGCATATATCATTTGTAATACATGATTAGCTGGCATCCAGGGCTGTACAAAATGTTTTGTGAGATATATACTCTTGAAATTCAAGGAATTGCTCATGCTGCATATGGACACATCACCAAGAATATTATGCTTCAAAATAATGATATCAACAATTCTTAAATTGTAAAATATGGTCTTCTAAGAAATGAGGACAACCTGGACAGGATGGAGAGGTGGGCCCATGCCAAACTCATGAAGTTCAACAAGGCCAAGTGCAAGGTCCCATAGCTGGGTAGGATCAATCCCAAGCACAAAAATAGGTTGGGCGGAGAATGACTCAAGAGCAGTCCCAAGGAGAAGGACCTGGGGGTGTCAGTTGATAAGAAACTCAACATGAGCTGACAATGTGCACTTGCAAGCCCAGAAGACCAAACGCATCCAGGGCTGCACCAAAAGAAGTGTGGCCAGCAGGGTGAGGGAGGTGATTCTGCCCCTCTACTCTGCTCTAATGAGACCCTACCTGGAGTACTGCATCCAGTTCTGGGGCCTCTGGCACAAGAAGGACATGGAACTGTTTGGGTGGATCCAGAGGAGGGCCACAAAGATGATCAGAGGGCTGGAGCACCTCCCATAGAAGGACTGGCTGAGAGAGTTGGGGCTGTTCAGCCTGGAGAGGAGAAGGCTCTAGAGGGGGGAAACATATAGCAGCCTTCCAGTTCCTGAAGAGGTCCTATAAGAAAGCTGAGGAGGGACTTTTTACCAGGGCAGGCAGCGGCAGAATGAGGAGGAATGGTTTTAAACAGGAAGAGAGTAGATTTAGACTAGATATTAGGAAGAAATTCTTTACTGTGAGGGTGGTGGGACCTGGAACAGGTTGCCTAGGGAAGTTGTAGATGTCCCCTCCCTTGAAGTGTTCAAGGCCAGGTTAGACAAGGCTTTGGGCAGCTTGGTCTAGTGGGTGGTGTCCCTGGCCATGGCAGAGGAGTTGGACTAGATGATCTTTAAGGTCCCCTCCAATATGAACCATTCTATGATTCTATGAGGAGATCGCATGCCAGTCAAGCAGTTCAAAGGATTGTTTAAGTAGCTGATACAGAGCAGACATTCAAAACTGACAAAAGATAATGGGAATTAAAAAAAAGGGATTTGAAATATGTATTTTATACAATATATCTATTGTATGTGCTGTTTATGGATGATGAATGGTCTCTATGAAGTGACAACAGTGACACAAGGAATATAAGCTTAATGACCACGCTGAGAACATGAGAATTTTACAGTGATTTTGTTTATTAAATATGATGCATGAAGTGTTGTACCAGTGTGGAAAATCACATCATGAAACTAGGATCTAAATGCTTTATTTTTAGAATAGAATAGGCTATTTGAGTTGGAAGATGTCATGACTGGAGTGGTTTCACATGGTTATGATTTAGCAGCAATTCAAGAGCTATCAATGGTGTTAGGTAATTTTAGCAATACTTAATCGATAACCAGTTTGAATATTACAAGGTGATTCAGTAAAATAAGTTACAATTAAAGCAGTGATTTAATTACAGAATTGAGAATGATAGGATTCAAAGTAACTTACGACAAGGTATCCTAAATCAAAGTGTATATATATATGTATATACAAAATACACAAACATACACAGAAATACATAAATAGTTGGATCCAGAAAATATAGAAATCCACACTTGTAAAGACATATGTGTATATTCAAACACATATAGGTAGAGAGGTGGATGGAAGGGAGTAGCCTATAGTTAAAACTCATAATGCATCAGCATTCCTCAACAGGTGATTATTGAACCTTGAGAAGGTCTGACTTTGTCCTGGCCCTTTGTCAACTTTGTCAGTAGACAGTCTTTAAACCTTTAGGAATTTGTGCTTGGGAGGTGTCTCAGCTCAGGGTAGATGTTGGTCACAACCCACTGTGATTCAGGAGAGCTCAAAGAGTGTCGCTTCGGGTACCTATTTATAGGGCCCAAGATAACAGACTACTGTCAGATAACTTCATATTTTGGCCAGACTTTGATGATGTAATATTTTGGTGCTTTTCACTGGTGTGCAGATCCAGGATTTACCAGATTTTCTGGAGTTCTGGCTTCAACCCCTTTGTGTCACGACCCAAGTACAGATGCATTAAGCTGCCAGGAGATGGTTGATTATTATTATCATTGCAAAGTGATAAGGAGAGGAAGGGCTGGATACACCAAGGGATTGCCTTAGTGTCCTGGTTTGTTGCCTCTCACAGTTCATCCTAGGTTGATACATTGCCCAGGGAGGGAGAACCTTGCACTAAGCACCAAGTGGCCCAGAGGGGAGTGTTGCAACACCACAAAAGAGATCTACAGTGATAATCTAGTTGAACTGCCTGACCAATTCAAAGCTGACCAAAAGTTAAAGCATGTTGTTAAGAGCATTGTCCAAATACTTCTTAAACGCTGACAGGCAAGGGGCTTCAACCACCTCTCTAGGAAGCCTGTTCCAGTGTTTGACCATGCTCTAGATAAAGAAATATCCAGTCTAACCCTCTTCTGGTGCAGCTTTAAACTATTCCCATGCATTCTGTCACTGGATACAAAGGAAAACAGATCAGCAGCTCCCTCTCCTCCTCCTTAGGAAGCTGAAGAGAGAGCAAGGAGGACAGATTTTGCCTCCTTTTTGCCAAACTAGACAAGCCAAAGGTCCTTAGCTGGTCTTCATAGGACATTCCTCCCAGCCCTTTCACCAGCTTTGTTGCCTTCCTTTGGATACATTCAAGGACCCTAACAGCATTCTTAAATTGTGAGGCCCAGAGCTGCACACAGTACTCAAGATGAGCCCATACCAACTGAGTACAGTGAGATAATCACCTCTTTTGACTGGCTGGTGATGCTGTGTTTGATGTCCCCCAGGATGTAGTTTGTCCTCTTGGCTGTCAGGGCACACTGCTAGCTCATATTGAGCATGCTGTCAACAAGTACCCCCAGATCTCTTCCTTCAGGGCTGCTCTCCAGTCACTCACCTCCCAACTTATACCCATGCTCAGCATTATTGTGTCCTAGGTGTAGAATCTGGCATTTTGACTCGTTAAATTAATCCCATTAATCATAGCCCAAAGCTCAAAAATAAATAATTGTTAATGAAGTCGTGTACTTTCTTTTTCTAAAACAAGCTTGAACTGTCAGCTGTCAAGTTACATAATGAATTTGTGATTTACAATTAAGTTAGTGACATTTCAAGACAGGTATGTCCATCTATTAAAACATGCAATTAATTTTTGGCCAACTCAATATAAATGACTCCTAATGGGCACATTGACACAGTGTTGAAATGGATGTATAAAAGTTAAAAACATCCCTTCCAATGATGATAAGTGTATGCGTAAGCACAAAGTCATAGGGAGATAATAGATAGGAAGATAATTATGATTCGTATGAACATGGAATATCACTGTATTTGCATATTACATGTTGCTGAAAGATAATTAGTCCAGTGAGAAATTTTAATACGGATTAGATGTGCTGGAAGAATTTCTTCAAAATTAAAGAATGAAGAATAGATCCCCTCTGCCCAAATCCCATTAATCTTTTGAGGATCAGTGGATATAGACATCTATCTTTCAAAATCTCCTCTAAGAAAATCAGCCTAAATATGTCTTGGGTGTTTAAGTAATGGAAAATAGGAATATAGTTATAATCTGACAACCAGGACAGAGGAAAAAAAATATTAACATCCACAAGCAAAAAGAACAATTAGAGGATAAAGTTAAGGAAAGAAATGTTAAATCCTAAAAACAAATGTTATTTTCAGATAGTGCTTGCTGGTATGTGGAAGAGAAGGAAGACTTTTGATATTGCACTTCATTAAACATTAAAACTACAATTCCAGTACAAGAAAAATCCTGCTGTAGTAATAAAGTGCCTTAAATATTGTAATAGGTCTTTCCTACCTTTAACTGTATATTCTTGAGACCCAATTCTATTTTAGGAATAGCATTTTAGTTATATGCATATGGTAGTTACTCAGATGGAAAAGTGAATGAAAAGATTTCTAACTGTATAAGTGTGATAGTATCAGATTGTATCTACAGCTACAATATTACTGACTGCAAGATGTCAATATTCCAAGGTTTTTCATCCAATAGTTTAAAAAAGTATTTTATTACTGATAATTTTATAGTCTGTGTTTCTGCTATTTTGGGGGTTGAAAGCTACAGTTTTGATCACATTATCTGACATTTACATGGTTAAGGCCATAGAATAAGCTTTCTGTCCCAGCTTCTAAGCATTGCTACGTTTTTAAGCACCATAGGGTCATGAACATCCATGAACTGCAGCTAGTTAGGAATATATAAAAGATTGGTGAATTTCAGCATCAGAGTAGTGAAGTCTGCAGTCTCAGAGTAGGGAAATTCAGACTCTTTAGGTCCATTAATAGTTGATTGCTTCACTCTTCCTTCTCCTGTTGAAGAACTGTGAACCTTAAGGAATATAAGAGAGAACTGTCTTTGTACTCTTCTAAGGACATAGTGTATGTCAGTATGGGTATTCTTTCTTTTTCTGTAGGAATAGCTTCTAGAGGTTGTACACCCAATAAACTTCATTTATGTGACAACTTTTTGCTTTCTCAATGGTCTAAGAATATGAGATTACAGTAAGAAGGTGTGCCACTATCCACAGTGGTAAACCTAGTAACCTGTACAGTTGTACTAGTAATTTGCTAGTGTTAACAAAAAAATGCATGTCTGTGCTTATATCCAGAATATTTGAACCTACAATTTTTCAGAGGAACCATCATGAAGCATCTATTTAGGTAAAGATTTTCCACAACATTCTTGACTGTGCTAAAAAAAACCTAGCCAGGCAAATAAGTCACATTTTCAGTTACTTTATATGATGAATAGACGGTATAAGGCATTACAGGTAGGTCATTACTTGCTGCTCAGCTGTACTACTGCTAAGAGCAACACAGAAACTCAACAAGCAATTTTCAACCAATCTGAATGATATGTGGAGGAGTTTGGGAATAATGTTTCCATGCTCTAGAAAGTAGAGTTTTGTAGCACAGAAAGCTTTGGTGCTGCTGTCAGCTCTGATGAAGAAGAATAAGGGATTTCACCTTCAAAGCCAAGAAGGAGATGAATAGGTAGTGATAGCAAGGATAACTGTGAAGCCAATGCAGTCATACAAACACTAGTCCTAAGAGACCTGACAGAAGCTATTAGGATTCACTCCACAGTTCTCATTTTCACACTAGCAGGGTGAGCTAGCAATGAAGGCTCATGTAGCAAGCTATTGATGCAGCCTTTGGGCATTGGCTTCACCAGCAGCATGTTGTGTGTTATGGATTACCATTGTGATGGTTCTGATGTGAAATCCAATAAAATGTATCATGGAAAAGAACTCGAGATGGGGAAGGGAGGGGAGGAGCAGTGTGCATCTGCTCTCTATTAATCCCATATATTCCCAGTACGCTGTAAAGGATATAAACAATAGACAAATTAGATCATTTGATGTTGCCTCTCCTCAATTTTACATCACAATCCTCTATCAATGTTTCAAGAAAATGCACAATTATGTGGATTTTGGAGGCCAACTCTCAGCAGTCAGTCATGCTAATATCAGCAGAAAACTTGACCCTTTGTTCTTTATAAATATTCTAGCTGGCTAGCTTGGCCTTCCCATGGCAATAAGGGTCTTAAGTAGCAATTATCTCATTTGGCATGATAGGAGTAATCTGGAAGGATGAAGCAAAACTCCACAGAATAAAGTTATAGTAAGGTCTCAACCTCAGTCCCTGCCTACCTGGCCATTCCTTTTTTTTTCCTTGCTGTCAGGCTTATTTGATGAAAAAATCCACAAAAAAAGTTCAAGCTTTTATTTGATTTCCTGCAGTACAATAGCTGCATTTCTCATTCTATAATTACTGTGAGGTCTGTTTCACCAAATTTTGACGCTCTGTAACTTCTGTGCACATGTAAGATACTTTTGGAACCTGATTAGCAGTAAGACATGGCCCTTGACGCCTTGTTCGACATAAATGCAATGATAGTTACTGAACAAACCGTGTGGGGTTGGTTGCAATGGAGAGAAAAAATACAAGAAGTCATACACTAGTAAGATTTTTCTTTCCAAGTGCCTCAATCCACTTGTCTCTGTGTCTCACTGACTTTTCAGAGCAGGTTGTTGCTGCATAATTGGACTCCTAACACTTTCTTTCTAGCTGTGTTTCTCCAAAGCCTGAGAGTGAGTCCTAAGCAGTCTTTCTTCTTCTGGAAGGACATTTGAACAAAATGTTACTGGAACTGGATTGAAAGAAAGACAGAACTGAGATTTAATCCTAAAGTCATAACACCAGAAGAAAAGAAGCACACTAGGATTACTGGAATCACAGGCACTGCAGAACAATGTGGATAGGCTCTTCTAGAATAAGGTCCTTACTACTACTCCACATATGTTTTCCAAATTTTTCAGTCTGCTCATACAGGCTCATGCAAAGACACCTCAAAATTAGTCATCTTCAAGGGTATCCTCTTTGAGTTTTTCTTTCTAAGTCTGTGAGGTATTTATTTATTTATTTATTTATCAATGAGAAAGCTGAAGTTTTAAACCACAGTGGTTAATAACATTTCAACAGAACTTCAAAAACATTTTCAGCCATGAGTAAATTCCAGGACTCCTTCTTCACAAAAATTCAGAGTGTTGCTTCAATACAAAACAAAATAATAGTAATAATGATAACAATAACAATTATCATAAGAAGAATGAGTTATTCTACAAGTAGAGTTTTAGCCAGCTTGTATGGTAGCCACAGCCATTATCACTTAGGTTGATAATTACTTTTTCTGCTAAACACTCTCAACTCAGTGTTTTGTGCACAATACCTGGATGCATACTAAAAAACCCATTAATGAAAATATGTGGATGTCTTCTCACAGCTGAATCCAAGATAACACGCATATATATCCACTGTCAAACTAATTAAAAAGCTTTGTGTTGAAACTGTGAATAAGGTGACTAGCACACTGTTTTTTCTTGTTTGTCCTGTTTGTTTTTTTTTCCACTGATTGTGTTTCAGTATTTTTTTAAGCATTAGGAAACTACGCCATTGTATTTCACTTTGATTCTTCAATTTTCAGAGTTTAAAAGTGCTCTACCAAACTATTCTCCTGTCTGGAGGCTTTATACTGACAAGATATTTTTTCACTGTGAGACACTGGCATTAAAATAAAGAATAAATTTTTAGCTTTTTCTGCAATTGGAAATAATTCATTAAATCATAGAATCATTAAATGGTTTGGGTTGGAAAGGACCTTAAAGATCATCTAGTCCAACCCCCCTGCCATGGCCAGGGACACCTCCCACCAGACCAGGCTGCCCAAAGCCCCGTCCAACCTGGTCTTGAACACCGCCAGGGAGGAGGCATCCACAACTTCCCTGGGCAACCTGTTTCAGTGTCTCACCACTATCACAGTAAATAATTTCTTCCTTATATCTAGTCTAAATCTACTCTCTTCCAGTTTAAAACCATTCCCCCTCGTTCTACTGCTACCTGCCCTGGTAAAAAGTCCCTCCCAATCTTTCCTATAGACCCCCTTCAGGAGCTGGAAGGCTGCTATATGGTCTCCTTGCAGCCTTCTCTTCTCCAAGCTGAATAGCCCCACCTCTCAGCCTATCATATCGCCGTCAAAGATGTTAGACAGCACTAGTCCCAGCACCTGTCCCTGAGGAACTCCTCTCATCCCTGGTCTTCATTTGGACATTGAGTCATTGACCACAAATCTCTGACTGTGACCACCCAGTCATTTCCTTATCCAGCAAGTGGTCTGTCCATCAAATCCACATTTCTCCAGTTTAGTGACCAGGATGTAATGCGGAACAGTGACAAACACTTTGCATAAGTCTGGGTAGATTCATATGCAGAATAAATTTAAGGGGCATAAATATCCTCTCTCTTACACAAGAGTGTAAAAAAATCCTCCAGTGAAGTCATATTATTGTAAAAGAAAATTAAATGTAATAAGATTTTCACCCTTAGATACTGTAACCTTGGTGAGAACTAACACCTTAATGATTTTTCTTTTTCATATATTTAAGATATTGGTGTTTATTTCTATATGACCTGAATTATCCAAAAAGCCATGAACAATCTTATATACACTGCTTCTGCTTTTGTACCAAATTATATATTTCATTATGTAAATGTATGTATTTGCAGAACAAACGAGATGTAATTGGGTGAGTTTTTAAAGCAAGTCATCAGCTGCTTTGTGATTTTCACACTTCAGGCTTCTGCAGATCACACCTGCAGGATAAAAAGGCTATGAGAGTCAGATGCCTATAACTGATTCAGTTTCTTTTATATTTACCTGTAGGAACAATCATGTATTTACATTTTTCATCATTTAACCATTATTTCCACCAAGAGTGAAAAAGACTGTGATTTAAATATCTAATATATTTCCAATATTCTCAGAAACAGACCTTGACTTAAAGCTCAAGGCTAATATTTTACTGCTGCAAAATGAAAGAAAGAAAATATTTCTATATTTTGTCAAAAAGAGTTCAGGTTTTAGATATTATCTTGTCCAGTATGGACTGTGCTAGACACAACATGAAATGAAGCTCATCTTGGACTTCAGTCATTAATTATCAAGAATATTATTATGGTATAAACCAAGAAAGGTTCATTTCTTTAAGCTTCAGCTTTTACTCCCACTACTCCAAAGCCAACATATTTACATTTCCAGAGTACTATTCCAGACCTAAAAGACCTTGACATATCCAAGACTTGATAACTTCTCTCCACAATGCCTTCATAACGATAGCTACAGCTTGGCTGTCATTTAGGTCACTCATCCATTCTTATACTTTTGTAAAAATGCAGATTATCCACTGCATCTGAAATGTTCCACTCTATATCATAGAGAGAAATGTTCAACCATATCCTAGAGTTGTGCACTCAGTGGTCAGAGAGAGAAAATAACTTCTTGCTTATTTATGGTTCTCCACACAGGTCTCTTAAAGAAACGTGCTTGACAGCACTTTCAGTCTAGGTTATTAGAAGAGTAGCCAACATTATTTTCTGCCCTCAGAAATATGCTATAGGAATAGTTTGCTTTCACTGAGCTTTTAGCTTCATTGTTGCCTACAATTTCTTACTGTTGTCAGCAGCTCTTTTTAATTAGATGTTTAAGTGCACTTCCACCTCATTTTTCACACAATGTCAGATACTTTTCCTTTAGTTACAACTATTTATGACTCACATTTCCTCCAACACTTTAAGAGCTAGTGAGAAAAAATCTATTAAATAAAACATTAAAGTAACTCTGTGGTTTCCAGGTCTTTTATTTCTATAGTGGGTGCTTTAGTGAAGTAAGAATTTCAGATTTCTTCACAAGACAGAGGATGACAGATGCAGTCTTCTGTTTAAAACTACTATTTGAAGTAAAAATTAGGTTAAAACTATTTTCTTTTATCTGAGAACATCTCATTTTTATTCACTTATTCGCCCACTTTCATGCACTTAACACATAACACACAGAGACTACAGTAAAAAGGAAAACAATCCAGTTTTTACTTATCTATAGAGGAAGTGTAGAACTTTTTGGATATGTGGGTTGGCACAGAAATGTTCATGTTTAGGAGAATGGACAAGATTCTCATACTGCCTATAACAAGGCTGGATGCCTGCAGACCTATGTAAACTATTGATACAAAAGCACTTTGATCCTTGGAAATAAACGAGACAAATGGGAACAGGAGACTGTAAGTCTGTATGAAGTCTCTAAGCCATGCATCACTGGAATTAGAGATGTAATGGAGTAGCTTGCCATGACTGGAGAGCTGAAATAGATGATTACAGATTCTTAAGGAAAGAATGATAAGGAAGTTGAGGAGTGGGAACGCACTAAACACAAGCACGAAGCTAAAATTCATGGAGCTCTGCTATGGAATGGGCAACAGTTCTTTGGAGAGTTTGTGTCAGGATCAACCAAGAAACAAACAAATCAAGGTGGGAAGGCTATACATGGTGGGCATCTGCTACAGACAATCCAATCAAGAAGACAAAGTAAACAAATCCTTTTTAAAGCAACTGGAAAGTACTTCACAGTTACAGTCCTTGGCTCTCATAGAGTACTGTAGCAACCACGACATCTGCTGAGAGGGGAAGATAGAATGGCATAAAAATATCCAGAATGTTTCTGAAATTATGTTTTGTTTTGATGCAGATTTTACATTAATATATTAAAGGATGAGCTTTTCCTGACCTGGTACCCAGAAAGAAAGGAGAACTGGTTGAGAATGTGATAGTCAATGGCAGCTGGGTCCAAAGCAGATGATGAAGAGGATATTAAGTTCCTGTGAAAAGTGAGGAAAACAACTAGCAGACCAAAATCCTTAGCTTTCAGAAGACCCCAGCTTGTTCAAGAAACAATTCTGTGCAACAGTGCCCTTAGTGCACTAGTAAGCTTTGTCTGTCCATCCCTTTTGGAGTCTGGCTGCCCATGCTCAGGACAGCTCCATGAACCCATCTGAGTGTCATGGGATCACACAGCTTGGAAAAAGCTGGAGCAGAAAAATCTGGGAGACAGCCCATGATGTGATGCATCCTACATTGCTTTCGAGCACTTAAGCTTAGGTTCTATTCTTCATTCTTTCAACATTTTCCCATCATGTACCTCAGTGTTCCTTACTCTGACCTGCTTACCTGACTCCTTGGTTGGATCTAAGACCTCCTCTGTCAATGTGGCCTTACAATGAGATCATTGACCTCTGTACCTGGCTCCTCACTTTGCCCAGGTTCATAATACTGGGCAATGGCAGGGTCCTATCCCTTACGCTGGCTCCACTCAGGTACTGTGGGATGGTTCCCTGTCAGTGATGGCACTGCCCTGCAAGCATGGTGGATGCCTGAGGCTCTCAGCTCATCCTCTTCTGTGGGGCAGCCCCACTCTGACTGCTCCTTGACAGCTGAAGTAATTGGCTCTGTGGGTAAAAGGACAACAGTGGATTTTTGTTTACTTTCACTTTAGCCAGGCTTTTGACATGATCTACCCATAACATCCTTGTTGTGTTATTAAAGAGATGTGGACTGATTGAATGAAAAGCTGACTGGATCATGAGGTTGAAAAGGTACGGGTCAACAGTGAAAAGTCCAACTGGCCACTTGTTAAAAAAGTTGCTCAAGTGGCAATAAAGGACTGATGCTGTTTAAAGGCATCATCAGTGATCAGGGTGGTGGATGAGAATGCACCCTCTGGAAGCTGGAGAAAAAAACATGTGGGGATATGCTGAGGACATGATTGCCATTCAGAGATCTTTTGGTGGACTGCATAAATGGGCCTGCAAATTCCTCTTGAAGCTCAGAAAAGGTAAAGTTCTTCACCTGAGTCATCAGAAACCACATTCAGTATAAGCTAGGGACTGCCTGCATAGAAAAGTAGCTCTGTAGAAAAGGACCTGGGATTCCCAGGGGATAACATGTTGGACATGAGTCAACAGTAATGAAGGCTAACTGCACATTGGGCTGCAAGGATTTGGCTGAAGCCAGAATACTGAGGAAAATTATGATCCCCTCTTCTCAGCATTAGTAAGGCTGCACCAGAAACACTGTGCTCCTCCAGTTTTGAGTCCACAGTAGAGAAGAGATTTTGACAGAATTGAGGTAGTCTGGCAGAGGGCTACAAAGCTGGTTAGGGGACTGAAGCATATGACATACATAGGCTGAAGAAGTAGAATGTGTTCAGGCTGAAGAGAAAGCCCTAACAGTGTCTAACTGCAGTTTCCCATCACACTCCCAAGTTTTTATATAAAAGAGTCTTATGAGAAATGTCCTTTCTCACAGAAAGAGCAAGAGATGAGAGCCCATTTGAAAAAAAGGAAATTAATATTGAACATACAGAAGAGAACCACTCTTCCCAGGGAGCATGGTTAAACACTAGAGCAGGTCATCTGAGAGGATGTTAAAGACTTAGGGATTTTCAGAACTGAACTGAACAAACTCCTGACTGAGCTTTGAAGTTAAGTCCTGTTTTGAAAAGGACCTTGGACTAGAAGACCTCCAGACATTCCCTCCACCCACATTTTTCTTTGATCATAAGATCAAGATCAAATTGTCTTAACTGTAAGTACTCTTCCTTCACTTAATAGGGAAGATAGTTTTCCTGAAAGTTAATGAACTTGTCACCACCTAGATTTTTTTCAAATGAAATCTGGATGTTTGGGTAAGTGCTATAATTGACAGCTTCAGTCTAACACCGTAAAAGGGAGACAAATCTTTGCATTTAATTTTGTAGATATACAGCTTGATAACAGAAGTCATTGCATCTGATTGACCAGGAAGACTCTGATGTTTATCTGAGCATTAAATGAGTAATAAAACAGAATCCTGTCAGCACTTTCTGTAGTGGAAAAACACTCCTGATTTCTTACATGCAGACAAGCATCTATTTTGAGAAATTTATCAGCAACAGACAAGGTATGGACGCAATTTAGAATTGTACAAAACAGGTTTTTACAGTTAAAGCTTCAGCAGGTAACTCCTTTAATTTAGAGGCAGATCCTGAATCTTCATTTTATGTAAAGAACAATGAGCATTTCTGTAAAGATGTAAGTGACTATTAATGAAAATATTTCATTTATAGTAGAACTCTAGCAATTCAGCAGGGCTGGTGCCAATGTTGGTCAATAGTGAAGAATCGGCAAGAAATAAAAGTTTATTATTTCTGCCTTTTCTATTGTCTGTTACTTTTCCTTCCTTCCTTTCTGCAACAAATATGTAAATAGGAGCAAAAAAGTGTCAATAAGTACAGTCTGAAGTCAAATGACATTTCTTTCAATCTATTTATTCACCATCATCCACTTAGCCAAATTGTGATAGGCAGTTTCAGAACTGGTTCACACCCTAGTAAGCAGCAAATGAATGATGAATGTGATTTAAAGCCATGAAATAAACAACTGTCAAATTCAAAATAAGCAGAGGAAAAAAACCTAAATCCAACAAGGAAAATGCAAACTGTGTATCTCAGTTCCATTATCCTGCAGCAATAATGAATTTGATAGATAAGAAATGTTTCAAAGATGATGCAATGACAGTTTCTCAGTGGCAGCTTTAAAGGAAACTTAAGAATGACTTTGATTATAAACTGCAGCAATAATCCTAATGAGGTGATCACTTGGGAAGGAACATGTCAAGAAATCAAACAATAAGTTGCATAGTTTTATGAGCCATTAACAGTGGAAAATTAACTTACATTTCTTAACATTGTAATGGTAAAAGTATGAAGAGGCAAGCACCCTGAATCAAAAAGCTACTGTATTGCACAGTTAATACACATAAAGGCATTATCTGTCACATTTTCAAAAAAATAATTAATTACTCAAATACATTCAGCTCTGGCATCTCTTGTCATCATTAAGAAATGCACATGATATTTACTGATTCCACACAAAATCAGTAGGAAATACATTCATTTTGCTCTACGGTCTTCCAATGAGACTCTGGATTACATATACACAAGATTATAACAACAGCTTTTAATAACATAACTGCAAATTTGAAGACGCAAAACATTTTAAGTACAAGATAAATATCTAGTAGACATGGGAGGTGAGGCTGTGAATGCTTACTGCTTTAGAATCATGAAATGATAATGCTGAATGTAATGTTTTTGTAGGACTAATTAATTTCTTTTGTTGTAGAAAAAGGGAAGGAACAAAAGAAAAACCCAAGAAGGAACCAAGAAAAGTGCACATTATACATACTTAGCAATAATTACAATATTTAATTCAAGTTATCTTCAAAATTATCAGCAAACTACTAAGTACAGCCATATCTAGACTGTCTTGCTTTGAATTCTTTGAGACACTCTTCATTTACTCTTCATGAGATTTTTGTTCCACAGACTACATATGGTGTCATGAATCTGTCCCAGTTAATATGCCAAAGACAAAAGAAGTAGCTTCAAGCACTTTGTATGACCCAATAGATGAGGGTTTCCTGTTCAGAACTGATCACATCCGCCAGCACATAAAAGTGATGGGAAGACAGTATGGTAAAAGACTCAAATTCTTCATCTTTCATCCATGACATGACTCTTCATAAACTGTACAGATTAGGCTGTATACTTAGCCTGATATGCTCAAAATATTCATAAAGGCAAAAGGGACAAATCTTAAATGTGAAGCCAGGAATTTATTGTTCGTATAATTGAAATCTCAGAAGTCTAGGTCAAAGTATGATTATTAGTCCAGATTTAACTACTGGAATAAATAAACAAATAAATAAGTAACCTAAAGAAGGATAATAGTATTAGAGAAAAAAATCAATAACAGTAGTAGTAGTAGTAGTAGTAGT
>NW_010186224.1:0-2926 GCF_000695765.1 Mesitornis unicolor
AGGGAGAAGGGAGAAGGGAGAAGGGAGAAGGTTGAGCCCAGTGCTGGCCTACGATGGCTCCCTAGTATGGGGAACACCTGAAAGAATCATCTCCCAGAGTGAACCAGACATAGGCAGAAGTTCCCTTGTGTTAATAGTACTTTTTTTTCATGCCTGCTGGGCTGTTTTATATTCTGGGATCCTCCCTGGGTTGTGCTGGGGGCACAATCAGCAGTGCAAGGGCTTCAAAGGTGTTCAGAAAACTGCCCCTCTCTTCTAATTTGGTGCTTGAATCAGAAACTTTAATTAAAGTCCTTCACCGTGTTATCTAGATTCGGACGTCCTGATTAGCTTATGCTGTATTGTTTGCTTTGATTACATCCAGCAATTTCTGTGGCAGGGAGGGGAGAAGGCCTGGCGCGGCGGCGTGCGTTACTTCACAGCGTACCCGATGATGTGAGGCGTGATGGGCGTCCAGGGCAGCTCGACGTTTATGTGCTCTAAGTTCAGCTGCGAGAAGTTGGCCTGTTCGAGATTTTTCCACAGCTCTCTCGTTAGGCAGCATCCATCAAAGACGAGTTTCCAAGTTGGGTAGTAGACCTGCTGCCAAAAATACTTCCAGCTGGAATGGTCGGCGGCCACGTGCTCCAAGAAGTAGAAAGCACCTCCCTGGGGGAAACAAAGGCGTCTTACAGAGCCGCAGCGGGTGCTGGGGTTACGCCGAATCCCACCTCCCTCCATCCCACCTCCTCAGTGCCTGCGCAGTTTGCTCGCTCGCCCGTATCCTCCCACCCTTTCCCTGCCCGCTCGCTGCTTTTGTGGTGCCAGTTGGAATTCATGTAAGCAAGAAGCTTGCGGAGATCCAAAATGCCTATTGTGAAAGCGTGAAGGATGTACTTATTTCATCCCTCTTTTATTATAGCAGTAGTTTGTTGTCTTTGTTTCAATTACCGTTTCGAGCGTGTAATTTTTTTCAAGGGAAATGAAAAGAAATGTATAAATCCTACTCAAACTCTTGGGTTTTTCACAACCCACAGGATTGTCTCGAAAATGCCATTTTTGAAGGCTGAAAGTCTATTGCAAAAATACCCCAACAAAACAGCTTTTTTTTTAATCTTTAGCTTGATTAGTATACCACAGGGAGTGAAGGCATTTAATGGGAGTGTTTCAGTCATACACATACATCAGCCCCACTTCTAATAGTCTAGAGTGCTTTAAATTGCAGACTTTCAGTCTTGACCACAGAACTTCCCATCTTCTCCCCAAAAAGCTGATGTGTGGGGGGTGGAGACAACACCAGAGGGACCAGTTCTGCTTTAAATGATACACAGTAATTACTTGTAAAACACTGGCAGCTCGTAGTTACCAAACTATGTTACTTTTAGGGTTTTACTTCTCAGAACAGGGCAGACAGAGCAGTAGTGTTGCTGCTGCTTTGCACCAGTACAGAGTGGTTGCAAATCTGATTTAACCAGGGAAATAAACTGGGTCTGTGAGCTCAAAAACAACTTTTCTTTTGGTTCAGTGCCTGTGGGATAGATGCTAAAGGTAATAACAAAAGTTTTTACTCAGATACTCACTGGTCTGAGCACTCGCTGTACCTCCTTCAAGGTGCCGGTCACGTTCTGCACGGAGCAGAGGACCAAGGTGCAGACGACGGCGTCCACAGAGCCGCTGGGCACCTGGTGCAGGTCTTCCCCTGCTGCTACAAGGAAACGCTCGTAGTGGAGGTGCTGGTTCTTGTTCATGCTCCTCGAAAGGCCTTGCTGGAAGTTGGGGTTTATGTCCGTGCACGTGACTTTGCAGCCCGGTGGGTAGAACTGGAAATTTGCGCCGCAGCCGGTCCCGATCTCCAGCAGCTTCAGCTCCCCTGAGCGGCTCTTGAAGTCGGGTAGATTACTAAAGAGGTCCTGCTTCCGCTTCTTTGTTTTCTTTTCGTGAACTGCACACATATTCTCTATGAAGAAAGGGAAAAAGATCTTCCTGCAGAAGGGCTCCCATATGCCCAGGAAGGATAGGATGTAGATGGGCGAGGCGAGCAGCACCAGGCAGGCACGCAGGAGGAGGACGGTGGCCTCAGTCATTTCCAGCGCGGGGCAGAGGATCTGCACTGAGCAAAACTAATTCTTCTGTGTGTGAGAGCCCCTGGAGCGCAGACAGAGCCGCATTCAGGTGCTTGCTGCGTTCCTGTTGCAGTACGTTCAGCTGCTTGGGTTGATCTGGTGGGCTTTTCTCTAAAGCTGATTTTCAAGTCCGGTCACAGGCAAGGGAGGGGAAAACAAGAGTGCGCACCAAACAGTTCCCAAAGCGTCCCGGCTGTGGTGGAGGAGGAGCTGCCAGTCCGTTGCATAACTGGAGAAACTGGGCAGTTCAACTTAGTGTGTGACTGCTGGCACGGTGTCATGAGGCGCCCTAATTTGGTGTTGAGCCGTTTTCGGTTACAGCTCATATCTGATAAAGGAGCCGTACGTTGTCTTTAGCGAGCTGAAGGAAATGCAGCTGAACTCTCTGGCTTAGCTGTAGGGGCTTTCATTACAGGTTGGATTAACCTCTCGGTTAAAATGTGGCTTTTTAAGAGTTAATTTGCCACCCCGTTGTAAGTAGCTGGATGAGTCTGTCAGCTGCTCGCTCCGTGCTCTCTCTACAACAGCGGCTTTCAGGCTCTCCCCTTTGTGGACTCCTAAAATACTTTGGTTTGCACACATGGGCTCCTGTGCTTGCTTTTCTCAGACCTTTGATAAGAACATGGAACAGAGATAAAACAACGTATTCATTCAGTGATCGCTGCATACAGTGTACACTTGGTTTTGTTAACTTTGTAAGCTTGAGTCTCTTCTCTGCTAAGCGCGTTCTGTAAAACATTTTCAACTTTGCAGTCGCCAGTGCTTTGTCAAAGGACTCGGATCAGCCACTGGCATTTAATTGCCCTGCTCCAGCTCAGCCTGGT
>NW_010186224.1:2948-3236 GCF_000695765.1 Mesitornis unicolor
AGGGAAAGGAGGATTTTTGGGTCAGGTTTTGGGGATCTCTATTGCAAATTGCACTGGAGAGTTTTGGGTTTCTGTTGAGTGATAGCAAGTGCTGTTGTTTGATGAGTTCCCTCCTCCCTCTACTGGTAATAAAACAGACATAAGATCCAGCCCGCGGCGGCGGCGTTATCAGCAGATATAAGATCCAGCCCGCGGCGGCGGCGTTATCAGACTGCTTTATGAACGAACTCTGTTGTGCCTTCGTACCTCCACCTTGTGGTAGCTACAAACAAATGTGAACAGCAGGAA
>NW_010186224.1:3249-7460 GCF_000695765.1 Mesitornis unicolor
CGCTTTCTGTGTTGGGTGTGTATGGAGCACAAAATAGAGACATTAATGCATTATTTTCTTATAAAAGTCGTCTGTATCAGGTTTTAATTCCTTGCTGCAGGAAATCCCAGAAAAGGGTAAAGAGTGGCCAAGAGAGCAATGCTTTTGCTTGGTGTCCCAGGGAGTTTCACTGGAGAACATTCCTAATGAAACTCAGCTTTTAAAAGAGACTTTTTTAAGGTGTGATCTGGATTGGAGAGTAGAAAAGGAAGAATTTAAGCATAGGTAAAACATGTTGGTAGAGCACGACAGGATGGGCTGATCCAGCATTTTACAGTGGAGACGAGATTTCTGCCATCTAATGTAACAAATGCCACTTTTGTCCCAGTGTAAAGAGGAAATCCTGGGTTTTGCTTCACATGTGGCTGTTTGGAGTGAAATCTGTGCTGATGGCACGAACATGTAACGGGCAGTGAGACCTGGGCCTCGTGAACGGGGGTACCGAGCGCTTCCCTGAATCACAAAAAGTCCTGTCAGGGAGCACTGCACTGGCACAGCACATTTACGCCTGCTCGTAAATGTACTTCTTAATGGGAAGACTGAAGTGAAAATGCTCGTCCTGATGCCGTATCTATTATGTATGTGTCCTGTGTGGGAAATGTTAGAGGCTGGGGATTATCCTCTGCCCGGAGGAAAATGTTAGCCCTTGTGCTCGCTGTGTATCGTCTGCTCCCTTTCCTCCCTCTCCCCCTTCTCAGCTCTCCAAGCTGCTGCCTGCTCCTTGGTTTCATATTGGCCTGAAATGAGTTGTCTACACTTCTTTCCCGTTTGCACGGTCCCTGTTTTGGATCGCTCCAGAAAAGCTGGGAAGAATGGGATTCCCAGTGCAAAGGAGCTGTGGATGCTCAGGAAGTTTTCCGTATTTTTATTCTGGGTAAAAACCTCCTATAAAACATGAAAGGGGGTCTGAAGGGAGGCCCTGCATCCTGCAGTGCTCATGACCATTTATTTTACTGTGTATTTTACTGCTAGGTGCAAATTTAGGGTTGTGCTAGGGGCAGCATGGTCGGTTTTTGTCTCTGCCTTGGATTGTCTTGAATAAACAGCTTTAAATTCCTTGTGTTTTAGTTCTTCTCATTTGATAAATGTGCATAAACAGTTTGCTTACCCTACGTACCAGCAAGGAAAAGAGTTTATTTCTTAGTATTTCTCAAATATTTGGGATAGCTTTAGTGGCGTCCCAGGGAGGGAGGCTGCAGTCAGGGCACGCAGTGCGCAGTGGTTTTGTCGCTGTCAGTCCTGTGAACCCCATCAACGTTTGGTTGTATCTTTGACCACATCCGGTCAGTGTTTTTCCATGCTTATAAACCACTAAACCATGTCCCCAAGTGCCACATCTCATCTTTTAAACACTTCCAGGGATGGCGAAACGCTGCTTTGAATTTATTGCCTGTATATAGATGTTTAACTGGATTGAATCCGAAAGGTCAGATCCTGCCTATTAGAGCCCATTATCAGGGAGAAATTACAGCACTCATCTCTCTGGCTTTCCACACGTACAACCTGTTTAAATTTGAGCTATTAAACTTGCTTCAGCTCGCGCTGCCGTGCGTGGTGTCCGTCGGAGCAGCGATTCACGGTCACCTGGAAGTTATTACAGAAGCAAATCCTGCAGAGGCATGGATGGGACATCCCCGTCCACGCAGCCCAGGAACCACTCAGGTAATTTGGAGGTCACTGCGCCGAAGGTGAAGGGAGAAGCGAGGGCTGCAGTGATGAAATAAGGAAAAGGCAGTGTCCTTATCCAGCATTTTTTGGGTTGGTTTTTTTTTGTGCCAAGCAGCTGTGTGTTCCTTAAAGAGACAGCCCAGTGCCAGAGAGAACGGTGCAGATCGATCAGTACTGAATTATCTTAGCTCTGCTGCCCCAGTTCTGGGGACTTCTGCTCCCTTTTAACGCACGGAGGGGCTTTATGGTTCTGATTACAGGCAACCAAACCCGTCACCAGAATTGTAATATTTATTTGCTTGACAGTGTGATTTTGGAAATACTTTCAGACTCTGAGTGTGCTAATTTTTGGAGGATTCCTTTTGAGCTGGATGGGGATGACAAAGTGGATCAGGATAACGAAGTGGATCAGGATAACAAAGTGGATCAGGATAACAAAGTGGATGGGGATAATGAAGTGGATCAGGATAACGAAGTGGATGGGGATAGCAAAGTGGATGGGGATAACAAAGTGGATCAGGATAACGAAGTGGATGGGGATGACAAAGTGGATCAGGATAACGAAGTGAATGGGGATAACGAAGTGAATGGGGATGACAAAGTGGATCAGGATAACGAAGTGGATGGGGATAACGAAGTGGATGGGGATAACGACATGGATGGGGATAACAAAGTGGATCAGGATAACGAAGTGGATTGGGATAATGAACTGGATGGGGATAACGATGACGGGGATAACGACATGGATGGGGATAACGATGTGGATGGGGATAACGAAGTGGATGCCTCTGATCAGGAGGGCGGATGGCGCCATCTATGAATGTAAAATTATGTGTAGAGACAGCACAGGACTTCACGCCTTTTATCCAGGATGGGGTCTCCGAGGCTGTGCCAGCATCACTTAGGTCAATTAAGAATTTATTTTAATTATTTGTTATCGCTGTTCAACTTCTGAAGGCGCTGACCTATTTATTTCTTTAAGCGCCTTGCTTAAAGACACCTTACACAAAGTGTAATAACACCCCTGGGGCCCCGGAGCGTCCTTGAAGTATTTCTGGTGCGTGGCCACCCCGAAGGGACCCCCGTGCCCACCGCTCCCAGCAGCGCTGGGGGTGCCCCAGTTGGAAACGCTGCCTTCCCACCCGGGGGACTGCTCCCTTCATCCGGCACCGGCAGCCGTGGGTGCTGGCACCCTTAGCTGGCTAAAAAAGGCATTTTTTTCTTACATTATGTGACTTAACTTAAATATTTGGACACTTAAACACTCTGTATTTGGGAGATGCTGTCCAGTTTCCCATCAGTGGATTTTTTTTCCTGTGTTTCAGTGTTTTTATTTCCACAGCCGCTGGAAATGTAAACCTTAGCGAGAAGCAAATAAGCTACGGAAGGGCCAGTTTGGACTGAACATTTTGGAGAGTCTGTAGCTTTCTGTAGCAGCTTATTTCACGTGTGCGTAAGTGCTTTTGATCAGTTATGGCTTGAGGTATCTACATCTTTTAGGTTGCGTCTGCCCTTGTTGTCACACTGGGGCAGTCCCATAAAAGTCAGCGATGTAAAGTGAGGGCAGATTTAGTTCCCGTGCCGTTTCTAAAGCAAGATAAATGAGTTTTCCCGCACAGCGCTGTGTCCTGCTACCTCGTCTGCTCAGCACACAGCTCCTAAAGCTCTGCTCAGAGGACAAAGATTTGAAATTCTGCAAAGGGGACATTCCTGTAAGGTGGAATTCTTGGTTTTTTTCCTAAAGCAGCAACCCAATACAGTGTTTCAGGTTGTTCTTTCAGCGACACAGGCACAGTCTTCACGAGAACTACTCAAAAAATAAAAATTGATCCCAAAATTGAAGTCATAAATTACAGGCATAGCATTAAAGGCAAAAATTCTGTGTATAACGGAGGAGGAGCCGCCTCTTAAATGAAGAGGGGTACCTTGGGTCAGTTATTAGCACTCTCTAATTCACTATTTTACTGGAAAACCCCAGAAATTTGCATTTCTAATGGGGTTGTAGCTGAGGACGGGATTCTGTACCAGACTTTCACCTCTTTAGTGAGCTGCCGGGTGCTGGGGAGCTCCACAGCTCCCCAAAAACCTGCAAGGACCTGTGAGAAGGAATCCAACAGCCCGGGTCGCAATTCGGAGAGAGAACCCAGTGTGGCGCCTACATCGACATCACTGCGTGTACCACGTTACCGGCATTTTGGCACTTTTGGTATTTCTTTGGTAAAATCTTACGGTTTCCAGAGAGTCCAGGGGTGAGGTGACAGAGCTCTTCTGCGGTGTGCACGGCCGTGAAGTTTGAGCTTATCCTGAAACTGTAAAAAAAAAAAAAAATAAATAAAAAATAAGCATGTTTGGCTGATGGGAAGTTTTCCTTTTGCGGCGTTGATGCCATCCGTCACGGAGGTGGCACAGGACTTTTCCGCTCGTTTCTGAAGTCTCTTTTGCACGGATGATGAATTAGGCCGAGGTGAGATGATGCCGGCCCGGACCAAGCCGGGCTTTGGCCG
>NW_010186225.1:0-214 GCF_000695765.1 Mesitornis unicolor
GCTGGTGGTGGGCACCGCAGGGGTCAGGGGGCCCTAGAAAAGCTGCGAGGCGAGTGCTCTTGTTTGAAGGCTTGCACCGCCACGCTTGTGTTACGACAGTGTTGGCAACGCTTGGCACCTTCGGGGAGTGTGTGTCAGCAGGTGAGATGATGAGATATGCCTGTGCGTAGGTATTTTCTTTATGGCTCCCCTTTCCTGCACAGAAATTTAACTG
>NW_010186225.1:245-13917 GCF_000695765.1 Mesitornis unicolor
GTCCAAGAAATTTAAGCTGTACCTTTTCGGGAATATAGGAAGGATGTTGATGAGTTTCTGTGCTCTTCTTTATCACTCTTGCAAGCATTTAAGAGTGTTAAGGCTGTAGCCCGGGTCCTTTGTTATTGATATGACTCTACTTACTAGCCAAAACTGAACAACTAAAGATGATGACAAATAGTGATGGGCATAGATATACAAGATACCCTAGCTGAAGAGATTAGTTAGTCCAAAGAATCACAGAGTCGCAGGCGGTTGAGGTTGATGGGGACGTGTGGAGGTTTTCCTCTCCAGTCCCTGCTCGGGCAGGGTCACCCGGACCCGGTTGCCCAGTGCCGTGTCCAGGTGCTTCTGAGTATTTCCAGGGTTGGCAACTCTACCTCCTCCCTGGGCAACCTGTGCCAGTGCTCGGTCACCCTCACAGTGACCAAGTGTTTCCTGATGCTCACAGGGACCCTCCCGTGTCGGTTTGTGCCCATGGCCGTTGGTCCTGTCACTGGGCACCACTGGAAAGAGCCCGGCTCTCTGCATGTGTTTGTTCACATAGATGAGACCCTCCCTGAGCCTCCTCTTCCCGAGCTGAACAGTCCCAGCTCTCTCAGCCTGTCCTCACAGGAGAGATGCTTTAGTGTCCCTTCATCATCCTCGTGGCCCTTTGCTGGGCTTTCTCCAGTATGGCCATCTCTCTCATACAGGGGACCCCAGCACTGGACACGGTCCTCAGGTGTGGCCTCAGCAGTGCTGAGCAGAGAGGAGAGATCTCCCCCCTGGTCCTGCTGGCCACGCTCTGCCGGACGAAGCCCAGGGCACCGCTCACCCTCGCAGCAAGGACATTGCTGGCTGTGTTCAGCTTGGTGATTACTGGGACCCCCGGGGCGTTTTCTGCCATGCGTTAGCTTCCTCAAAACAATGACCTGTATCAGCTTTTTCACCAGAATGATCTGAAGAAAATCTGTTAGGAAGGCGGTTCCTTTTAACCTGAAATGGCAAATAGGTGTTGTCATTGAAGGATCTAAAAACTAAACAAACCCTCAAATGACACTGATGAACAAAGAGCATTCCACCTCCAAATTTTCCCAATATAGGAAATTGTTTCAGCTGAGACAATTTTTGTAAACCTATTTTAAATCAAATTGCTTTAAAAAATACCAAAATCAGAGAAATGCTCCTTGACCTAAAAAAAAAAAAGCTTTCAGAGCATACCAGTAACTTATAAAATATCACGTGCATAAAAATGCATGAGTCATAATTATAGACAATGCTGGTAATGTTGTACGTGAGTTAGCATTACTAGTTATTAATTAATTAGCATTACTAATTATTACTAATTACTAATGAGACATTTTCCGGTATGTGGCCCTTTTTCAGGTGTCCATGGCTTTGACAAACTTTAGCTGTGATGGTGTTGAGCATGGTTTGTGTCTGTCTCAGATGAAAGTTTTGAGAAGTTTTTAGCCAGCACATTTCAGCTGCGTCTAGCTTGTTGCTTTGCCAAGTTTTTGAGAGAAAACAATAGAATAGCCACCGGTGGTGGTTGCCCTCCCCCTCCCTCCCCGGCTCCTTTGTATTATGTTAGAGTGGAGCAAAAGAGCATCGTTCCTTCTCATTTACATGTAAAAACAAACAAAACAAAAATCACTTAGGTTTGCCAATGTTAAGCTTGAAAGTGGGACGGAGAAACGCTCCCTCCACCCCATGCGCATCTGTTGGCACGCGCTCGTTTGAGATGTTTCGGGTGTTCGTGGTTGAACAGGCTGTGAATTCTGTGGTTGCACATACGTCCGTGCCCCTGTTCTGACTGGTTACACTCCTGTCCCCGCAATCTGGACGGGAAAAGTCACAGGAAGAACCTGAGAGATAGTCGGGTGTCCCGTCGGCATCCAGGTCAAATGGAATAGAAGATCGTGTGACATGAGGATAGAAGGAAAAAAGCCAGAAAAAAAAGAAAGTAGTGCTGGGACAAGCTCTCATGAGATGGCGGCTAAGATGGGACAGCGTCTAAGCCTAGGGCAAGTTAACCAAAAAGAAAAAAAAAAGCTTGCCCTCACTTTTGATGGAAGAGGATTAATTTAAGACTAGGTGAAAGGATATGGGGATGAGAACTAGCCAGGGAAACTGCATTTGTCAGCACACCATAGGACTTGATAAAAATCTGGTGAGGAGGAAGAAAGAATAAATTTTGCTGGATAAAGACAGCATTCAGAAAGGATGGACAGAAAGTACTGCGTAGCTGCTCATTAGGTGTATACTGAATGAAGCGCAAGTCCTATGGAAAATTACCCTGTGATTGTGCAATTGAAAAATGCATTGCAATGCATGGCACAGAAGACAAATTATTGTTGCACATTATGGAACTTCCTACTTTTAATGACTGAGTGATAGCGTTACTTTAGTGGGAGCTTGTCTGTAACTTAGGTAAGAAGACATTTCAAAACACCAAATACTAGGTAGTAGCTTTGAAATATCGTTAGTATTTACATAGCAGTAACAGCAACTGCTATCCCCGTAACTGGACTGTGTTAAGTAAAGTTCTAAAGCACTTAATTGGCCATTTGCACTGAAGCTATATAATAATTTTGCAAATGAGCGCAGTGAGTCCAGCCGTTAAAGTAATAAAACACTGGAGGGAAAGTTTCAGAATAAAACATTATTTCTGCCTCTGCAAAATCTGGAGAGAGAGAAAAAAAGAAAACCAGTCAACTTCATGCATTCAGTCCAAGTTTAAAGTACTGGAATTCAGGTTTTGAAACAGATTTTTTTTGCACTGAAATGGTAATCTGTCTGGTTAGGAAAGAGACTTCCATGGTGTGAAGTACTTAGCTTGGTTATATAAAAAGCTTGCTTATATAAAAAGAGTATAGCCTGATTCAAAACTGTACTAAGAGATTTGCTTCCATTCTTGTCCTGCCATCTCTGTCTCGCCCTGTCATAAACTTCCCTGATGACAAAAGCTGTGCTGGATCGTGCCCTCTGCTTTTAGAAGCCCTTCTCACCTGGACTTTACTGTGAAGCTAGACTGGACATTTATTATTTGAGAGCTTAGAATAGTCTGCATAGAATTTTTAAATTTGGCACAAATTTTTCCTGGTGCTAGGCTTTCAATATAGTGTAACTTATTCCAGTAGGACTGAAAAGGCTTTGGTGTTTCTATTCGATTAATAAAAATATTACGCTGTCACTCCAGCTTATTTCCACCTTTCACATTCTCCTTTCCTAATGGTCATTCTATTTGCCTGTCCAAGAGTCGCTTACAGTTTTGGCTTCATTTCCTTAAAAAGAATCCACCCGATACATAAAGGTGAAAGTCTTCTGAAAAGCTAGGCCCTGTCATGTAAATCTTGCATTTACTTGGAGTGTGTTACTTAACGCATGACAGTGAGCACATGTTTAGCAGAGTAAGTTTCTTCCAGCCAACATGATAAACACTCTTACAAGCAGTGAAGCAAGTAGGCCTCAGTTTCTTTTGATTTATATAATCTTTTGTTTTGATTCTCAGTGGTCTATAATGCAAGCTACAGTAGAATTTTTTCTGGTTGCATGAGTAACCTGGCACCTATTATGAAGTAAATTGATACTGAGGTTTTTTTCTTATCGAAGAAATAGTTACTTCTCTCATCAGTCTTTACAAAACTGCTAAAAAAGTATTAATGCTGAGACCTCTCTCTGCTTTCATAATGGAAAGGTTTAAATGTTATTGGAGAACACGGAACTGTGTACAAATGATTTCACAAGCCTCTTCTTCAGCAAATAGGCTAAACAAGGCACGTGTACTTGTGTTTGTCTCATAACCTGCCCTCTGCTCTACCTCTCTCTGCTCCCCTTTGCTGGTCCCTCTTCTGGGGTGGGAGGCCACAAGACCTTCTGATGAGGACATGTGGCTACGAGCAGAAAGCAGGGGGTCGTCACTGGTTCCACTCCTCATTTGCCATGACGCTAAGGGCAGGCAATCCAGCTACGTGTTTGTTGCCCTTTTTTCTCTTTCTGCCACTTGAATATAACCAGTAAGTCGATCGCTTGCTCTGTATTTGTACAGGGGAGTCCCGTTCATGTATCCAAGCTATAGGTGCTACCACCTCAGTAGGTAACAGTCAGTCTTACAGTTGCTTACTCGCACAGATGTGCCGACCAGAATCTTAAACTCTGCCAAAGCAGAAGACTTTTAATACCTCATCTTTACGTCCATTTCATTCGTTGCTACAGGAACCGCTAAAACTCTTTAATACTTGAACCAAACATACTAGCAGATGATAAAATTCCTGGAGATGCAGAGTTCTCAAGATGCAGAGATTCTAGCAGAGATTTGGGAAGAAGCAGTGGTAATACTTCCACCAACTTACTCAGACTGGAAACAGTACTCTAGTTCCGTGCTGGAGTTGTGCTGAATTTCAGGCCAGTACTTCTTCCGGTTTAGGCCATGAAATTAACTTTAGTCTCATGTGAAAATTAAACAAGAAAAACAGGATAATATACTAGGAGTTAAATTTCTGATTAATTTTTGAGTTAATTCAGTGACACCCTTTTGGGAAACCTTAGTATCATTAAGTTCAAATACTTCAACCCCTTTCATAGCTAGAGAAGAATAGAATAGAACAGAACAGTTCTGGACTAAAATGTTACTAGAGAAGTGATTCATTAACAGTAATGCTCAGCAGTTATAGTTCTCTAAAACCTACATAAGCATTAATCTCACATGTCTGAGCAGTTAACTATTACCACATCCATTTTTACTGAA
Organism: Mesitornis unicolor; assembly: GCF_000695765.1. Lineage (NCBI taxonomy): Eukaryota > Metazoa > Chordata > Aves > Mesitornithiformes > Mesitornithidae > Mesitornis > Mesitornis unicolor. The sequence goes on from NW_010186225.1 coordinate 4,978, forward strand.
GATTATTGGGCTGTCCTAGTTCATTGGGAGAGAATCACAGAATCAATTTTCTGTTCAGGAAAGGTGCCTTTTTGAAAAGACTACAGCACCTGATTCGATGGGAATGAAGTCGGTGAGACGCTTTGTTTTAGTCTGTGACCAGCCCTGGTGTGTGGGTTGGTGTGGTGATCAAGGCTTTCAGCAGTTTTCAGTAAGCCAGGTGCAGGAGCCAGGAGGAGCAAAAAAGCCAGGGCAGCTTACCCAAGCTGGCCAACAGAAATATTCCATACCATAAATGTCAAGTTTGCTGAAGACAGCTCTCTTTCACTCTTTCCTCGATGACCCGTATCCCCGGAGGGTCTCGCCTCCTCGCTTGTTGTGACCATCGCGCTCCCACTGGAGCTGTGGTGCTCGCAGTGTTTGTCATCCGGCATTCACTGCTGGGAGTGAACAGCTCACGGCCACTATGTGGTCTGAGTAGAACTTTGTGTACTTTCTATTGCTATTGTTATTAATGCTAGTTTTTTTACTATTATCTTACTAAGTCTGTTTTTATTTCAACACATGGGTCTCCTTCCTTTTCCCAATTCCCTTCTCCACGTGGGGAGGCATAATCTGGTGGTAGAACAACTGCCTAAATGAAGACAAGGGCTCGTTTAGATTAAATGGGAAGATGGTTTGCAGTTTCTGATGGCGTAAAGCAACAACAGTGTTACTTGGGAGGTAATTTTAGTTGATCTCAAAGGAACTGTTTCAGCATGACGGCATCGGGTCAGGCAACACTGGTCTTTCTTATACAACTTCCTCAGCAGTGTGTAACAGCTTCCATGCCTGACCTCGTGGACAAGGTCTTGTACTCATCAGAGCAGTATGATGTGAGCCTAGCGGGACACGTTCCTGGGTTCTTGACCTAGGTGTGCAGCGTGCTTGAGGGCTACTTAGTAAGGTCGTCTTTAAGTGGAATTTTATCTTGGGATGTTCAGGTTTGTGCAAGAAAAGGGTCATTAGTCAAGTTTGCAAGATGTTAATCGGAAGCCCTTGTCATCAAAACCATCGCAGTGCAAAATGGTCTGTAAGTGGTCTGCCTTATCTCTCTGCAAAAATCAGTGTCATACACGCTGAGGGACAGAGGTCTTGTCACAGTGCTGAAAAATGCTTTGCCTGAACATAAACAAAAATGTGTCCGGTGAACAGTGGAGGGAGTGCTAACTGAGTCAGCCTTACGACTTCCTCATTCACTCTGTAGTGCTGTGAATTCTGCATAAGAGATAGGTGATTGCTTTTCTGTTGGAAGTCTGCAGAAAACAGCTTCTTGCTGTGTCCTATTTACAGCCTCCACGCTGGCTGAGCTGGGTACATTTGCCCGCTCAGGTGTGTCATTCCAAGTAAATACCTACATGTTAATAGGTTGATCCTTAAGTTTACTCTCCATCATAGTTACAAGAGCTGTCAAATATTGCTACCTTGCAGTATGAAGTGAGTTTCTTAAAAATGTTCTGAGGCTGTATTAGAAAGCCGGGAATAATTAGTTTGACAATGCCTTCTCTTGTGACTTGGTCCCTGTATATCAGGCGTGGCTCAATGATGAATTTCTTGCTGCATAGTTCACACAGACGATAGCATTAGTTATCCGGTGCAAACTTTGAAACAACATCTCATGCTTTTCTCACTGTACAGTCTGGTTATTTTTTCATTGTCTTTTATCAGGATTTTCATCAATGTTTCCCCCCAGCTTCCAGATTGTTCACAGTGCAGATGCAGCAGTTCTGTTCACTGGGCTGGGCAACAGCAGTCACATTACCCATGCCCTGCATTCTTTACATTAGTTGTTCATAGGAAGACAAATGTAATTATAGCTAGTACTAATTGGGGATGGACGGGCACTTGGTCGGTTGTTTTAAAAGGCACGACTGACATAATAAGAAGGTCTAATCTCCATTTGCTTCTTTCTGATGCTTTTGCTAGTGACTGTTTATGTTTTGATGCAGCCTATTGCCTATGAAGGTCAGTTTGTTATAGCAGTTTACACTGACGTAGCTGTTGTGGCTGGCACTTAAGATCGGAAGCAGGTAGGTTTGCGTGGCTTTTGAACCTTATTCAGTACTATTTTTATGGCCGTATTTTTATTTTTCATAAATATGTGAAACATTCAGAAGCCCTGTGATGCTTCTGACTATAGCATCTTATGAAGTGAACTCCACTGCCTAGCTTTACCATTTTGTCAGCGCTAAGTATAAGCTACAGATCTTTCCTGTTCTGTGCTCCCCAGTATCTTCTGGAGAAGCCCGCCTTAAAGTGTTGGATTTATTGTTTTGGGAAAGGTGTAAGGCATCTCTTCTGTTGTTTGAGGGGATCCTATATTTCTTCTAATAGTCATTACTTACAAGGGATGTTCTTAATATTTTAGATCACATAAGGATGACTGCTACAAAGTTTCTGGATTTTATTGCTGTGTACGCTTCTACAAGAGGCCTGAAAAATTTGCAAGTGGGAATTTCCAGCCATTATTTTTCATCTAAATATATATTTTATAACTTTTTTGAAAGCTATAGTACAGAATTATTTGTGACATGATTCTTGCTCAAAAAAAGCAACACTCCGCTTGTACGTAAGTTGAAAATTGTTTCATTTAAATGTTTAATGAGTATAATGGTCCAGCTGAGACATCATAGGATTTAGCCTGTGGTTATTAAGCACTTAACATTGATACGGCTTATGTTCACGAGGCCCATTTGGATAAAGCACAGTATCACTTATATATGTGAATATATGTTGAGGAAATGTGTTTCATTTAGGAAAAAGTACAGCAGAGAGTAAACCTCCCTTTATGAAGCCATAACAATTATGAAAGGCATACTAGAAAATATTTTGGTTCCAGCATCTCCTTCAGCCCTGGCACATTAGATGTCCATAGCTTCACTTAAATGAATATGCTTTTTCCTTCTAACATTTTAGGTATATTTAGAGCCACTGGTTGGCTTGAAATAGTCTATGGAAATCTTTACTGAGACCCTTTTGTGATTGCTTGTATTAGAGAGGACAGAGCTTTGTTCTGGAGTAATAGAAATGAAGGAGAGTGCACTGCATTTTCCTAATGTTTACTATTTATACACTGTTTTTCTGTTCATTTTCATATTGCTTCCTAACTGAATTTAGGAAGTTAAGATAGGTCAAAGCTGTGCATTGGTCCAGATAAGAAGTGAAAAAAAGATCAAGAAGTGAGACAGCAACAGGAGTAGCAATTTGGAGCACCTGTGATAGGAGAAAGGGTTGGGAAATGTCAGGTAATCGGTAGGTGAGCTCTTCTGCACTGCAGAGTCATGGTGGAGAGTGTGGTCATTAAACTATAAAGATGATAAGCGGAGATGGACAGGACCAGAAGCTATAGATTACGGTAGACTTCTTTAAATTTTTAATCTGGCTTTTTAAAAGCTGCTCATATTAAACAACTGTGATAGGAAACTCTGTATAATGCTTGTCTTGTAACTGCTCATCACATCTTTCAGAGACCTCGGTGTCCCCGTATACCTTCAGAGCTAATCATGGTTGGTACGCAGAGAGTTTTAATGCTCTTTTAGTTTTGGTTGCGTTGTAACGGGGAGCGAGCTGTGGAAATCTGACATCTGTGATAGTGAAATGTGACTGTGGACAAGAGAGCAGGACATAAGAAACAGATTTGTAGGTAGAGGTCTTTTACTAGATTGGCTGATTTAGTAGGAGAAAGTAGACAACAAACTTTGAGACACACGAGCCCTTCTGTGGTCTCAAATAAAACCACGGACTCAATAGCCTTGCTGGGCTTATGGCACATCATGATACACCTCCTCATGAACCGCAGTGTTCCTTAGGCAACAAACTGCCTGTTTCTCTTCCCTAGCATTGTCTCCTCTCTCATCCCTGTAATAACTTCTCTTTTACTTCAAAGCTGTCAGCTGTCTTGTCTTTCAGAGCCTATCCAACTGATGTGCACCTAGCTAAACTCTGAGCAATTGGTTTCTAGTTGTATTTAGCTCAGCTACCTTTATTTAAGTCTGCCACATCCATTTTGGACCTGATGAAGGCCTCTGAGTGTTCAAAAGCTTGTCTGTTTTTTTTCAGCTACAGCAACTGGTTTAATGTAGCGTAATACCTCCACCTGCAAATCTAACGATTAATTTTTGAGGGATGAGAAAATGAGTGAATAAAAACTTGAACGCATATGGGACCCACCAGACTGAAAAGAGCAGTGACGGGAGTTTTACTCATTTAAGAACTATTACATTTTACCTTTGTCTTCAAACCTTGCCTTTGTACTCGGTTACCACGTAAGAACGCAGTCCAGAAATGCTGATCTTCATAATCCCTAATATACGTGTGTCTTACTCTGATCATTGTAAAGGCAGAAGTGCTTCCAGGGTCATTTGTGATGGATCTTGATATCATTTTCTGGTTTAAGTGCATTTCTCACCCTTTACTTGTCTCCTTAGGCATATTCATTGATACTTAGACCTCTAGCTGTACTCTGGTGGGCTTAGTGGGGCAGAAACTTGTATTTGTTGCCTTTCAGCGTGCAGTCTTCTGAAACCTGCTGGCATATAGCAGGAGTAACTAGTGCAAGTTCTATAGCTTTGCATTCTCTCCTTTGCAACAAGGTTATTGACCACCTCAGGTTTTCTAAAGGTAAGTACGGTTTATGGAGTCACACCATTTATAGGAGTAAACCTCCTGTAAAACAGGTATCCCACTGACAGGCAGGCCATCAGTATTTGTATAGATCATCTGGTACCCCCTCCTGGCACCACTGAGTAACCCTAGTTCGGTTTTCGAGCAGACTATGAATAATCCTGGACAAGCAAATATGCCTGCTTATGTGAGGGCCCCCACTGAGGCTGTTCTCAGTCCTTTTTTGTTACCAAACCTTTAGTATCAGATCAAACCTCTAAAATGATACCCCTGGCCCCTTGGGGTGAATCTTTACAGGGCTGTTATCTGAGTTATCGTCACAGTAAGTGCAAGTACAATGTAAGACAATGAAGTATATGCTGCATAGAGACCTGCCAAGAATTGTTCCATCTAATTCTGTTTCTTTATTGGAAAGTAAAGAGTTGTAGCTCTGTCAAGGAAAGATGGAGCAGGAAAAATCTAATCGGAGCAAAGTGTCCTGCAGCATTAATAGCTGTATGCCAGCCCCAGGGAAGCTGCTGACCGTACCTCACTCTTACATCTCGCAATCTGCGGGGTTCCTAGGGAGGTCTCGCTGTAACGAAGCTTTGATAGTCTCTCATGTATTTTTCACAAGTCTTTCAAGGCAATGTCAAATGCCAAATGTCCCTACCTAACAAAGAACTCCAGCCTGTCTTCAGACTTCTCTCCCATACAATTCTTCAGCTTCTCTATTCCCTTAGCCTCAACGCTGAAGATTTTTAAAAAATAATCTCACTTAGTGTCCCAGCCGAAGTCCCTGATTTTGTCTCTCCCCTCTTCACTACATCATTGTCATCTCATTGCCAAGAACCCCAAAAGAAACGTTATTTTTATTCTCGCAGGTCTCTTCCGAAAAACCTGAGAGCGGAAATTCTTTCCAGCCTTTCTTCTCTTTTAATTTATTTTATTCCCATTTATGCTATGCCCTCTCCAGCCTCTCCTCAGTTTCCATAAATTCTCTCCTTTTCCCAGGTCTACCTCAAGTTTTCCTTTCTCTCAAACATTACCCTTTCCTTTACAGCTTTCCCGTCATTGAGATTCTGGAGCGTGTTCAGAGAAGAGCCACAAGGATGGTGAGGGCTCTGGAGAACAAGCCTTATGAGGAGCGGCTGAGGGAACTGGAGTTGTTTAGCCTGGAGAAGAGAAGGCTGAGGGGAGACCTTATCACCACCTACAACTGCCTCAAGGGAGCTTGTAGAGAGGTGGGTGCTGGTCTCTTCTCCCTGGTGATGGGGGATAGAACAAGGGGAAACGGCACCAAGCTGTGCCAAGGGAGGTTCAGGTTAGAGATAAGGAGGAAGTTCTTTACTGAGAGGGTCGTCAGAAGCTGGAACAGGCTGCCCAGGGAGGTGGTGGAGTCACCATCCCTGGATGTGTTTAAAGAGCGGGTAGACGAGGTACTTAAGGATATGGTTTAGGGGTAGACAGGAGCGGTTGGACATGATGATCTCGGAGGTCTTTTCCAACTGAGCGATTCTGTGATTCCCACTCACTATATGGATGCAAATAACTTTTTTTTTTAACTCCACTGCAAGCCCGGCAACCAAGTGAATCTCAGGCCCATTCAGTTCAGTTGAGCTCCATCATGGTTTGGCCTGGCTGCTCCATTCCATAATAGAGGAAGTCAGGGAGGTAGGCCATAGCTCACAGAAACGATTACCTGAGGGATGTTCTCTGTCTCTGAACTCTGAGAAATCTAAACAGACGGCTTCAGTGGGCACTGTGAGGCCAAAAAAGGGTAGAGCAAGATTTATGTCTCTCTGTAATTGCAACTGGGGCTTCCTTGAAACTGTTAAGAAATATTAATCGCTTAGCTATAATAAGTCAGTTTTAATTAGAATTAATCACTCAGAGTCAATCATTTAACATTAGGACACAAGAGTTACAGCATAACGTATTGTGATCTGGTATGCTGTTCGCTTAGCATTACTTGCTTAGCACAAGCAGCTGGATTTGCTGAAGCCTTAGGCCACAAGCTATGAGCTATTGCTGAGATATCTTTGTAACTGGGATGGAGTTAATTTTCTTCTAGTAGCTGGCACAGAGCTGTGTTTTGAGAAAAATGCTGATAACACTGATGTTTTTGCTAAGTGGTGTTTTTCCCAAGGCTGGGACTTTACCAGTTACGGCTGACGAGCAGGTGCGCAAGGAGAACAAAGCAGATGAGGAGGCCACAGTCGACAACGGAGGCTGCAACTTGGATTGAAAACAGAATGGTTTAGGGAGTGTCCGGAGACAGAGAAAGGATCCGCTGGGGGGGTCCAGAGACCCCAGACCAGAAATTACCATTGGACTGACAGGCACGTGCACGGCGCGTGAATGAAGAGCGGGTGGAGAGATTGCAAGGATGAAGTTATCCAGGGATTGCTTTGTTCTGGGTCCCTCTCCAGAGGCACCCAATGTGAGCTGATCTTTCCCAGCTGTACTGTTTGAATACATTTCTTTTTTTAATATAAAGATCTGATGCCTGAGACTCTGCTCTGCTCCAGGAAACCGAGGGTTTGGACTGTGAGGATAATGCTGGACTCCTGGATGTCCTAACATCCTAAGTCATTCAAAGATGGCACAGTAGCTGAAAAGGCACAAAACACTCAGACACTTCTATTTTGATGTTATAGAGGACACATTTAAGTGTTTATCTGCAAATGTATTTGTTGCAAACTCAGCCACGTGAAACGTATTTCCACAGAACTAGCAATGCTGCAGTGGAGTCCCAACAGGAAGTTGGGAAAAGCAAATTTAAGAAAAACAACATTGGAAATGTGCATGACTTATCACAGAATCACAGAATCACAGAATGTTAGGGATTGGAAGGGACCTCGAAAGATCATCTAGTCCAGTCCCCCTTATGCCCTTGTTCTGGTTCAAACAGGTTGATTTTTTGCCTCCTCGTTTCCCAGTGCTGCCTCCTGCGTCAGGTGAAGAAAATCCCCCGCGGCTCCTTCCGCTTGCTGCTCAGGTAATCGCATGTATGATGCGTGGGTTGGAGCTTCTCGTGCGCAGGGACCAGGTGAGGCCAAGGCTCGTGCGCGTTACCAGCGGCAATGGAGGTGCTGCTCTGGGGGAAGTGAGAAGGTGCGGAGTGAGGGGTAGTCTGTTCTTGGAGGCGGGATTCCCCATCTGGAGCTTCCACGGGTGGGTCCGGGCTGTGCCGCCTGGGGGCTAGCGGATCCCGATCCATATGTTCCTGAATCCTGCTCCTGCCCACGGCAGAGTCCGATTTGGGACTTCTGCAGTGCCCAGCTCTTCAGAGCCACTGGGGATGGAATTGTCATTTAGGGTGGGGTGGTGGGGGAAGGATTTGTTACTGGTTTTGTGTGCATTTTTATAGATTCCATTATTTTCCTATTTACATGCTTATCCTGTAGTAGTATACTATTTTCGTTGAACCTGGTAGTTTTCTTTTCCCAACCCATAGGTCTCTCTACCTTATTCTCTTTCTCGTCTCCCTCTGAGGAGGGGAGAGGGGTTGATAGGGAGCGCCTGTCCATCGTTTAGCGGCCAGCCCAGCCCTAAACCACGACAGAATTATTGTCACCCAAGGTGAGGCAGATGGGGATTCTGTCAGATCTGGGCTCGCTCAGTTAAGAAAGCATCAGGCTGTTTGCTTTGAGTCTCGAGGGGTTGGAACTTAAAACGGACAGATTGCATCATGTCCGAGCGCAGTATTATATCGTGATCCATTAGTGCTTTGTCGGAGTTAAGTGCTGTAACGCTGCCCTGCCTGCCCCACGCGTTGCGTTATTGTTTTCTTCTCGCTAGTGTCTATTTGCTGAGCTATCCGTGTGGTTCTTCTTTGGGCTGTGACAGTGATTTATGCTGTGATGATGTGGGCAGTGACTTTCCCTGGGTATGTCAGGAGCTCCGAAGTTTAGGGGGATGCTTTAGGTATGCTGGGTGGGGCTTTGGGGTGCAACATTTCTCAGTAAGTTTCCAAAAGTTCCTTGCAGTAGTACCAGAAAAGCTGAAGGAGATACCAGTGTCTGGACAAAGAGCATGGACACGGAGCAAGTGGGATGAAGCGGCGTCGCTTCCACGTCTTTTCCGGGCTTTTTCCTCAACCTGCGGAGTGTCGTGTTGCCTCCGGTTGGAAGGGGATTTTCCACAGGCAGGATTTTCAACACAGGGCACCGTTCCTCATATTGTGTAGGTTTATCAGCACAGGGGACTGTTCCCCGTATGTTCAGTGTTTATTAAACCAGGGAATTTTCCCTCCATCTTGGAGGGCTATTAACATTGAGGGCTGTTCCCTGTATCGTCTAGGGTTATTAACACCGG
>NW_010186225.1:13948-15543 GCF_000695765.1 Mesitornis unicolor
CTCTGTCTTGTAGATTTGTTAACACAGGGGTCATTTCCTCTTAAATTGTACATTCATTAACCCAGGGAAGTGTTCCCCATATCTTGTAGCTTTATGAAAACAGGAAATTTTCTCTGTATCATGTAGGTTTATTAACACAGGGGACTGTTCCCCAAATCTTGGGGGTTTATTAACACAGGGAATTTTCCCTCTATCTTGTAGGGTTATTAACACCAAGGGCTGTTCCTTGTATCTTGTACATTTATTATCAGAGGAAACTATTCTCTGTATCTTGTAGGTTTTTTTTAATACAGGGGTGTGTTTCTTGTATCATGTAGGTTCATTAACACAAAGGAGTGTTCCCTGTATCTGCTAGGCTCATTATCACAGGGGACTCTTCCCCGTATCTTGTTACTATTTCATTAATAACCCAACTGGTGGGCTGCAGTATCGGTGAATTCTCGGGTGCCGCGTTGTCGGTGAAGCGGTGAGCTTCCCTTGTTTGTGCTTTACAGGTGGTGCAGGCGCCTGAACGTGGCGACCTGGAAACGGTAGAGGCAGGGCAGGCAAGCAGCCTGGGTAGTGGAGTGGGAGATGGGAGTCATGGCAGGCTGGCTGTGGTTTTGGGCGTTATCTCGGCACGTGTCTTAGGTTTTGGGTTTTGCAGGTGCTGCGCGCAGCCTCGGAGGGGTGCGGTCACATCCTGGCAAGTGGTCCCAGAAAAGATGAGGTGGTTACTGGGCAGTTTGGTGTCTAAGAGTCGAGTGTTGTACGGCAGCTTGGTGAAGCGTTTATGCCTTGTTTTGCAGGAGCTGCACAGGGCCGCCTTTGGAGCTGGATGAGCGTTTGAGGTGAATTCCCACTCTGGAATGAGCAGGTGAGCGGAAGGCCGTGTTTCTTCTGGGGAGCTGTGGACGGAGTTGTTGTCCAACGCGATGCTTAAAGCTGGCGTATGCGCGGGTGGCGGATTTGGCGGTAGAAATCCTCGGCGGCGAGACTTTTTTCATTCTCTAAGAATGAACAAACCGGTCACTTTGCTTTCAAAGACCCAAGTGCACCACGTCTTCCCAACAGAGACGGCATTGCTGGTGTTTGAATTCTGAGTTGTGACAGTTGAGATGCCATGAGCACGTGTTCCTCCTTGTGCTTCAGCATCTGTCGGTCCATTTTAGTAGCCTTATCTGTAGCAGCGGTGGGGATTGGATCTTTATTTCTCCTTTTCCCACGTACAAGTGTAGTGTAACGCTAGAAGCCTTTTGCTTTCTCAGTAAGTTTCCAAAATCTCACGGTAGTACTGGAAAACCTGTTGGAGATACCGGCACGTGTAGGAAGAGCACGAACACAGAGCAAGCGGGATGAAGCGGTAGAAGTTTTTTGCTTTCTCAGTAAATAAGTGTCTAAGATCTCTTACAGTTGTTTTTGAAAACCAAAGATGTTTACAGTGTGTTTTTCTTGATATATACAAACATACACACACCTTTGAAGTACAAAGAGAACTACTGGGATTCATTCTTTATTTTCTTTTTTTATTCTTGAATGTTCTACAGCTCTGTGAGCCCATCCCTGCACATTATGGAGGAGGGATGGTGGGGAAGCAGAGCCTGGGTAGGAGAGGG
>NW_010186226.1:0-14223 GCF_000695765.1 Mesitornis unicolor
GAGCTGGATCTCTTTAGGTTGGAAAAGAGGAGACCGAGGGGCAACCTCATTAATGTTTATAAATTTGTAAAGGGCAAGTGTCAGGAGGATGGAGCCAGGCTCTTCTCTGTGATGTCCAATGATAGGACAAGGGGCAACAGGTACAAGCTGGAGCATAGGAGGTTCGATATAAACATAAGGAAAAACTTTTTCACTGTGAGGGGTGACAGAGCACTGGAACAGGCTGCCCAGAGAGGTTGTGGAGTCTCCTTCTCTGGAGACAAAACCCACCTGTACGCGTTCCTGTGTGACCTAGTCTAGGTGATCCTGCTTGGCAGGGGGGTTGGACTGGATGATCTTTCGAGGTCCCTTCCAACTCCTAATATTCCGTGATTCTGTGATTCTGTAACTTTTTCTTCTGTTGATGGTAAATTTGTAAGAAATATGAAAAAACTACTTTTAATTTCTATTATTTTCATTATAGAATGTTTTCAGTTCCATTATGTGTCATGCTGTACTGAACAAAGATGACACAACAAGAAGCATTCAAATAGGAAGCTTCTTGGTGCAATACATAACAAATGCAAAATAAGGAAACATTTTCTGTTTTACTCTTGTTTAAGTGAAGGTAACAAAGAAGTAGAGATAAGGGAAGAAAGCATATTTCTGGTTAAACAAAAATGTCAGCAAATCTTTGAGAATTTTGGTTTGAGTTTGCTGCAAAATCTATTTCCTGGCTGCAAATTTGGTATTGTGATGAAAAATGAAAATTTTACTTTTTTGACATGAAATAAAATTATCAGTAAATCTCATGGAAACTAAAAATACTTCTCCCCTTCCCTACTAGGGATTAGATCAACAAGGAATATAAATATAAAAGTGAATATAATTTACATTCATTTTTTCCCTGTGTTCCTAACCAGGTTCAGTTTGAAAATGTATTTCATTTTTCTTGCAGTTCAGACATATTTTGGTATATACTGACAGGTGAAGGAAATAAGAGCTGAGGAACTCTGATGACCCTTTTTAAGAAGTCTTCTTAGTCTCCCTAAGATTGCAAAATGTTTGTGACACTCTTGACTCCTGTATACAAACACACACACACAGAGGTAGGATCATGTCTGATAAAATTATAACTTCCTCTTCCCTTTCCCAGTACCAGCACAGGTTTTCATCCAGGTCCTTTTTCTTCCTCTGCTGTATGCATCTCCCATGGTGTCCATGACTGTTTCCTATCAAATTCCTGCTTCAGCACACCTCTCTTTAGTTTCTTGTCCCCCAAATCAGCCTGCTTTTATAACCCCTTTCTGTTCTATTAGCCCAGATTCCCTTGAATAGTGTTTCTGTTGTAAAGAATAAAATTTTAATCATAGGTAGGATGTGATCACTTAATGGGAGCAATTCAATGAAATATTTTATAATATATCCAAAAATAAGTTGAAACCATCCTGCTAGAATGCAGAAGTTATAAGTATGAATAATTATTTCCTGTGTTTAAGAAAGCTTTCAAATAGGGTACTTTAAAAATGGAGACAAACTACCTGGTCATATTTTAAACTCCTAGTGTATTTACAAATATTTTCATTATTTCCAGAAAGCTTTCCTTCTCCCTTATGGAGCTGTCAAAGTCACATAATCTGTTCTGACTTCAAAAGGCATATAAGATGTCACACAATCTTGACCTGATTCTCTAGAAGCTCAGTAAGTGTGTTAGTTTGTTGTGTCCATACATATCACTCTTAGCATTGTTTTTACAGCCTGATTAAAACTTCCACTCACTTCTCTTATATCTTTTTATCATCTTGTAATGCAGTGGACACTACAAGTCCATTTTTCATCAGTAACTTAGCTCAGGTATCAAAATGTTCCACTTAATCACAGTGATAGTTTGTCTTTGCTGAGTAATGTTACTGCCACATCCTCAGTGTACTTCAGGTGATGAAAAATGGTTTGAATCTTACATGTTTGGATGGGCACAGAAACAAATTTACAGCAATATATGCCATATATTGAGCTAGAAGAAAGTGAAATGTTGCTTGGCTAGAATGTTAAATGCACACATTTAAGAGTGAGACATCATAGCTGTTAAGGATCATGTTATGTTCCACTTGATAGCAAAAAGGAAAAATATAAGTCCTTACTCTTAGCTGTAAACTCTCAGCTTTTTGATATATTGGATAGATCAAGAGAAGTAAGAAATGTCTAACAAATCACTTCAATGTTTCAAATGGCTAATATGTCAAACAAACAAATATGAAATCATAGAATATTTGTTAGGAAATAAACTTTGGGGTTTCAACTACTCTTTTTCTCCAGTTTTAAGGCAGCATTAACGTTTATTGCTGATAGCTATTGGCCTAAGCTGTTTTTAAAGATTTTCAGTGTTTACTACTCCACATCACCCATAGCTTATTTACTCAAATGCTCTATCACTGACACCATTACAAAGATTTCTCCTGTGTTTCACTCGGCCACTTCAGGCTACTATTTTTTTTCTATAATCTAACTGCACAGTGAAAACAGATAATTTTCTTTGTCTTTGCTGCAGGTTTTTACCTTTACTTTTATTTTGTATTCACTCAGGAATTCTCCTTCTTAAGATTTACCTGCTCCTTGGTTCTGTTAGTCTTTTCCCACTGGTCATATTTTTTAAGCTTCTGATCATGTTTTTGAAGTTTCTGATCATTTTTGTTGCTCTCTTCTGGACAGTTTCCAGTTAGTGAATGCTCTTAAAGTGCAGAAGACAATTCTCAAGCTGAGACCAATACTGAACCAAGCAAAGGGGTAATGCCTGATGTAATTGTAAATTACACTTCTGTTTGCACTATGAAATGATATTTGCCTTTCTTGCTATGATATTATTGATGTGTTTAACTTGTGGTCAGATATTACCAAGATCCTTTGCCTCTGAAATGCTTGCTTCCTTATTTATTTTCATCTTTTATTTGTGTTACTGACTGTATCTGCAAAGGCTATTTTTTCACTTTCTTATGAGCAGGTTATCCTCTAATGTACCTCTCATGCTATCCAGGATCATGTCATCTGCTAAATCAATAAGCATACTATTTATTCAGTTCTTTAGGATGTTAATGAAAATCTTGAAGATACTGGAGCAAACAGACCTCCTGTACACACTCACTTGATTTGTCCTTCCATTTTGCTAAACAATTGTGCTAAACACTTTGTTCAGTATGATTATGAAACCTGTTTTGTGTCCTTCCTGTAGATATGGGAGTTAGTGGATATCATCCTACTTGGATACAGGAATAATAGCGTCAAAGGTATTAAAGACAAAATATATGACATTACTGTTACTCCTTCCACAAAGGCAATTTTTCTGTTGATGAAAAAATCTAGGTTTGTCAGAGGTGATTTCTTTTCGACATCTTGATTTTTAGTCCTCCAGTTTTCCTTTAGTTAGTCACAAACATTCTTTTTCATTATTTGTATCTTTCCATGAGCTGAAGTAAATTGATCTGTAATTCTTCAGCTCCTCTTGTCCTATCCTTTGAAAGATGGGCATTGCAAAGCCCCTGTTGTTAGCTACTTGTAACCTCATCTTTCTTCCTTTATTTCTTGAGGGTAACTTTCTATAGCCTCCTCCCTTAGTTGTCCTAATATTGCACCCAATCAGTCTGAAACATTTTACTTCCATGTGAACTCTCCAACCTATGTTAGATGGCACATTGATAAAGAATTCAGGCTTGTTAGCCTGATGAATATAATGAAATCACTATGTTCCTCTGATATGAATATATAGCATAACTTTATACGACACAATTTTCTGAAAGTGAACTTGACTTAGGGTGAAGTCTCCAAACTTAGTTTACTATCTCATTGTAGGTCAGGCATGGATTTGAAACATTTTAAATGTAGAATCACGCTACAATTTCAAAAAAATAAACGGGCAGGATAATAAACACCAGATATCTTAACTTCATAGAACTCGTAAGTGAAACAAAGGCCAGAATTTATTTCCTGGGAAGTAAACACAGAAGAAGTATCTTTAAAAAAGTCCTTGAACACAAAATACCTTAGCTCTCTGTGAATTAAAACTAATTAGTTTTATAATTGTCAGTTTGATTAAGAACAATGTCATTTGTTTCCAGGCACTTCCGTAATTTTTTTCCTTTCTCTCTAAGCCTAAGAGTGTTAATGTTTTACTTATTGTTTCTTAATTTTACTCTCATCTTCGTGACACTGACTAATCATCTAAACACTATCTGCTACTGTGCCAGAGTCTCTTGGGTAATAAGAGTGCCAGTGCTTGATAAGTGGCTGGCAGATAAAGTGCATATTGGTTCAGGAGAAGCTGTGCCAACTGTATGCAAAAAGCAACAATAAAGACAGCATATGACTATAAAAATTACTTTAACTTTTGGGTTTTGAAACTGTGCATGTTCAAGTAAATCAAATGTTTCAAAAGGCAGTGCAGCCTAATTTTATTTCCCATCAAATGAGACAGTTACTGAAAGAATGCTATTTTTCTATATATCAAGCACACTGTTGGGACCTGTAGTGATTAAGTCTTTGCTATATATGGCTATTTTACTATTCATAAAAGATGAGTAGGTAATAGAAGCCCATTTCTGAGTGAAAGAAAATATATATAATTTTAAAAAATTAATACAAAGCCAAGAAATAAAGAAAAATGTGAAGACAGAATTGCAATGCCTACATGTTCTAGACAAGAGTGTGTTGGTTAATCAGAAAGAACTGAGGTACAGTAAGATCAGAGTACTTTTTTTTAAATATGTGCTTTGGAGCATGGAGGGATATGAAGGGGGCTAGTGAATTGGATTCTGTACATAAGCAGAACATAACTTCTTCCACAGAAGCTTATGAATCCTTTTTGGGCAGTATTGCATAGTCCTATTGAGGAAAAAGAAGCTTATAAATACTTCCTAATTCAAAGTATTTGCCTTTGTTATAGAAGATTAATGAACTAGAGGCACATTGATCATTTTGTGCTTTGAAGTCACTTAGTTCAGGACATCCATACAAGGCACATACAAAATGTCTCCTGTTCTGACAGACTTGTTCGGGCTAGGAAGACAGTCAACCTAGATTCCTTGAATATTTAAATTACTGGGTAGTTCAGTAAACTAAATAGTAGCATGTGCTCCAGGTTGGTCTGGCCAGCAGAACTGTGCTCAAAGGGATTGTAACAGCCATACTTTGAGAACAGGTAGCAAAGAGAAGGAGTGAGGAATGATAGCTATGAAAATTTCTTTTGAAAACTTTACTTTAGATATTTGTATTACTGTTCAAACATATCAGGGCAGACTGGTCATGACTAATCAGTGTCATTTAATAGCTTCTCTGATGTCCTATCAGTAAAGAATGGGAACAGACAGGAAGTTTCTGCTATAAGCAGTGTTACAATTCATTCACAGAAAGACAAAACTAATTCAAGAATAGCCAAGTTTGCAATGGGAAGTCTGTGTGGCCTTTGAGTGAGGGCTTCAGTGGAGTCCATCTATGTTCTTAGCCAGGGGAAAATAACTACATTTGTTTTGAAAATGTGTTCTAATACCTTTTTATTTGAGTTGTTAAATCATTTGAGTTTTTAAATCAGATTTCTAAATTAAATCTCATTTGAGTTTTTAAATCAGGTGAAGCTGGTGCAGTGGGGTGGATCAGATCCACTTCTACATTTCCAAGAGCATGAAAAGGTTCCAGGGGCAGCATCTGCTTAATCTTTCCCATTGCTTTTTTAGAAAAGGATGATTTTTTGCATTACCCAATATGCCGGGTATTACATGTGTTGTAGATTTAGGTTTCCTTATCCTACTTTTCTACAAATCAGCTAGTCTGATATGTATATTACTAGGTAGCTGAGGTAATTGTTATGTTTGATAGACCAGTAAAATGCAGTGAAGCATGTGAAAACAGCCACAAAAGTCCATCATTAGATGTTTTATTACTGTATTGAAGCATTTAATTTGTTTGCCTGCAAGGATACAATCTCCCCTAAGCTTAACAGGGCCTTGATTTAAATGCCTCTGGGGTCAAGTGTGTGTCATGATAAAGTTCAGCAGCCCTATGAAATCATCTAGTTTCCATCAATCGCTTTGACAGTATGCAGCTCCCTCCACTACCACTTTTCCCTTATGGTCTCTGCACATAAATTATTAAATGTTCAATTTCCTTTTCTCTCTCCAGTTAATGACTTTTCTTATCTCATCAAAACTGTAGTGTGTTGAACTTTGTATCTGCCTTCTCTTGCACTGAGTTCCCTTGGAACAAATCCTGTCAAAAGTTCAGGATGAGGGCGGCTATCACCTCTCTCTGTAACCTCTTTTTTCCTTGTAGATTTTATTGTTGCAATTACGGAAACTTTCATAAGTCATATACCTGTAATACCACTGAAACCAACTGTCCTCATGCTGCACAAATCTTTGTATCAGCTAGGCTAACTTAAGGATGGCAAAAGGGTCCCTCAGGGAATATCTTCACTGAGTGAGGTCCCCTTTCTGTGCATGTTCATGCCCATGACATAACCAGGTCGTTTCATGATTTTGCAAAAGTATCTTTAAAGCCTTTGGAACTAAGCTCCAAAGTGAAGTCAAGATCAAGCTATCTTCTATTCTAGCCATCTCATTACAGACAGTTTTCACAGTGATGGGAGGTTAACAGCAGGAGCCCATAAAATCAATATATAGTCTAATTATATTGTTAAATTGTCTTGAAAAGGAAAAGAATGGTGAAATGACCTAATTTGTAAAGAATACAACATTTTTCAGATAGTTCATTTGAAGCAATTAATGAAGAGACGCATAATTTCTTAGAACACTGTCTGATTAAATGGCAGGTGAAGTGCAATGATGAATCATAGAATAAAATCATAGAATCATAGAATCATAGAATCATAGAATCATAGAATCATAGAATCATAGAATCATAGAATCATAGAATCATAGAATCATAGAATCATAAAATCATAGAATGGTTTGGGTTGGAAGGGACCTTTAGAAGTCACCTAGTCCAACTCCCCTGCAGTGAGCAGGAACATCCTCAACTAGATCAGGTTGCTCAGAGCCCCATCCAATCTGACCTTGAATGTTTCCAAGGATGAGGCCTCTACCACTTCTCCGGGCAACCTTTTCCAGTGCCTCTCCATCCACATTGTAAAAAATTTCTTCCTTATATCTAGTCTAAATCTAGCTTCCTTAGTTTAAAACCATTACTCCTTGTCCTGTCACAACAGGCCTTGCTAAAAAGATTGTCCCCATCTTTCTTATAGGGCTCCTTTAAGTCTGGAAAGGCTGCAATATGGCCTCCCCGCAGCCTTCTCTTCTCCAGGCTGAACAAACCCAGTTCCCTCAGCCTGTCCTCACAGGAGAGGTGCTCCATCCCTCTGATCATTTCTGTGGTCCTCTACTGGACCCACTCCAACAGTTTCATGTCCTTCTTGTATGGAGCACTCCAGAGCTGGACACAGCACTCCAGGTGAGGTCTCACGAGAGTGGAGAAGAGGGGCAGAATCACCTCCCTCAATCTGCTGGCTGCACTTCTTTTGATGCAGCCTAGGAGACAGTTGGCCTTCTGGACTGAAAGAGCACATTGTTATTTGATGTCCAGCTTTTCATCCACCAGTACCCCCAAGTCCTTCTCCGCAGGCCTTGTCTCAATCACATCACCCCCAGTCTGTATTGATATGAGGGTTACCCTCACCCAGGTGTAGGACCTTGCACTTCGCCCTGTTGAACTTCATGAGGTTCACACAGACCCACTTCTACAGCTTGCACAGGTCCCTCTGGTTGGAATCCTATCTCACTGATATGCTAGCTGCACCACTCAGCTTGGCGTCATCTGCAAACTTGCTGAGGATGCCCTTAATCCCAGTGTCTGTGTTATTGATGAAGATATTAAACAGCACTGGTCCCAGTACAAACTCCTCAGGGACATCACTTGTCACCCATCTCCATCTGGACATCAAGCCATTGACCACTGCCTTCTGGATGAAACCTTCCCACCAATTCCTTATCCACTGATCAGTTCACCCGTCAAATCTGTATCACTCCAATTTAGAGAGAAGGATGTTGTGGGGACCATGTCAAAAGCCTTACAGAAGTCTAGATAGATGACATCCATTGCTTTTCCCTTATCCACTGATGTAGTAACTCCATCATAGAAAGCCATAGATTGGTCAGGCAGGACTTGCCTCTAGTAAAGTCATGCTGGCTGTCTCAAATAATTTCCCTGTCCTCCATGTGCTTTAACATAACTTCCAGGAGGATTTGTTCCATGATCTTCCCAAGCACAGACATGAGGCAGACAGGACAGTAGTTCCCAGGGTCCTCCTTTCTACCCTTTGTTTTACAATACATGATCAAGTTTATCTGCTGACAAGTAAATGTATTTGAATGATTTGTATTTTGGATTAAATCTCTCCTGTTTGTATCATTGTGCATAGGACAACATCTTCAGAGTCTAATAACCTGACACTTGACAATTTGCTACTGGATGTCATAAAGTTATATTTTGCTGATTAATCCTCCTACCAGCACAAAATCATTCCTGATTTTATATCTAATTGTGCATTAATAATCCAATATTATTTTAATGATTTTTTTTAGGGCTTTTCAGTAATTTGTACCTAATGATACCATTCTTTGCTAAGATTCTACCAAAATTTGGCATTGTTCTTTCCTCATCTCTCATTTTTTCTCAGTCAGCTGCATCGTCTTTGTGTTCTGGGAACCTTCTTTCTTAATATTCTAATTGTACCATGTGCTGTGCTGTTTTTTAAAACCACAGCATCAATCAAAGAGGAATCATGAGAGGAAAATAAAAAAGCTGCAGAGGTAAGAGGAGAGGGCTAAGTAGATAGTAGCTCTGCAAAATATCTTCTTTATTCATAAAAGTATCTTGTTTGTGAGAGCACTTCTATATTTTATATTTTACTTGTGTCTGTTATAATACTTACTGGTTAAGCACCTTGCAAAAAGTAAGAAAAAGGCATTGGAAAATGAACTGGGTTAGCTAGTGTGCCAGATTTGCGGTGCCAGAACATCAGTGTTATAAATTTTGGTACCTATGGTACCTTGTCAAAGGGGGTGAAACACTGTAAGCTCAGTTTTATTCAATCCCAGGAATTCCAAAAATTATCAATATAAAAAAAATCGAATAGACTGAGTGAAATTTTAGTTTAAGATGACCACAGATATAGAATACCAAAGGAATTGTTCCCATCTAATTGGTTGCTAGGAAGCAAAAAACTCACTGCAAATCTCTGTGGCAAGTCAGTGTTAGACCATGGTCAGCAATACCTCTGACAGTCTTAAATGCAATGATCAGTGTGCAACTGAGGAGATGACATTTTATGTTAAAAGATAAGAGTGATTTTAGTTTATCGGTGCCTTTTCGGTTCAAATGGTGGTGACAGATTCCATTATCCAGGAATATTTCAAGCTACCACAAATGAATGCTTGGCTCTTTCAGGAGAAATACTGAAATCAATATAAATAAAATATCTAGTTGAAAAGAGGGAAAATGGGTTAGGTCTATTTCAGGTGGGACAATCATAGTGTCTTTAAAGAAAAAGAGATGATCCTGCCCACTGATTACTTATATCATGAGCTACATAGCCAGAAATTATAATGTCATTCATTGACATGCAATACAGCGTTTTACAGATCTGAAGTATAATGGTCTGAGAGTGTAGCAGTATGTAAAGAACACAGCCATGTGTATGTAATGTAGAATGTAGAAAAGTAGAAATTAGAAAGTAAAAAAAAAAGTTGGCATAACTGCATAGAAAGTAAGTGGTGGTTGTGTCCATGCTAGACTCTCAAGAGAAAATGGCCTTTGTGAGAAAATGACCTACTCACAGCAAAGGTAGATGATGATGTAATTAAAGAAACACACAAAAAATGCATAACACCAATCAAATCATACCAATCAGGGTACTATTACTACTACTGCCCTAGATGCTGCAGTATAACATCGAAGAGATAGAATGAAGGTTGTTGGTGAGATCCACAATGAGCATTACGTAAGATTGGCCATGCAAATGAATTTTCAGATATTTTAAGCAGACTGGATATTTGTCCTAAAGGCAGTTGATGTATGGAAGTTTGCTGTTCTCTTACCGAAACCCACAGCCAGCAGGCATTTCTTTGGCATTAGTCAGAGACTGTGCTGTAATAAGGTCTACAATAAGTGAACTGAGAAAGAGGTCTTAGCAATATGCTTGAGTTTGATGATGAAATACAATCATTAGTTGGATTTGACCAGAGGGCACCACATAGCTAAACTAGGCAGGTATTCAAGCTTCTAAGATAAAGAAGGAACATGAGTTTGATAATAAGCCAAGCTTCCTTGGCTAGATGTAAACTTTTCATCACTTATCAATCCTATGTTTGTTATATAAACCCATGTCTACTAAAAAATACATTTCAGTAACTGTGTTAGGAGATTGAACTGTCTATTTTGTATAGACTGGAGGATATAAGAAGAGTGATTTGCTTAAGTATACTGCAACATTATGATGTTGTCCAGAAATGTTTGTGTATCCATATCTGTCTTCATTAGCACAAGCTAAAAAACATGACCCCTAGAAAATTATAAGAAAAAGAATATGAAGTGTTAGAATTGTTCATATATTTGGCTATCAATATATTGTAAGAAATGGTATGCGCAAATGGCAACATATACATGTATAGTAAATAAAAACATAAATGTATAACAAATATAAAATATGTCCAGTCCAGTTGGTTCTTTGTGTCTTACATGGATATTTATATCAAGTGTTGGAAATAGACACGTGTATACTAGAATTCATCTTCAAATGAGCAGTTGATGTAGCTTACAGACAGCCATAATCCATAAGGAAAGTCCACAAAGCCTGTACTTACAGTATGAGATAATGCTCAAGTTAGAGGGCTTCTTTCAAAATGCTGTTATGAAAAGAAAAGAAAAAAAAAAAACAACCCACACTTTCTAGCCATTTAAGCATATAGATTCTGGACTTAGGTCCAAAAGAGGTAGAATAAGATTTATGACATTCTTTACAAATGTAGTCACCTGATTCCCACTCTGTTCCTCAGACCATTGTGTCTTTCCAAAATCAGATCATAAAAGGCTTACTGAATGTTGCAAAAAAAATTAAAAAAAAATCTCTGGTCACTTTCATGTATTTTATATTTTCTTCCTTCCTTCTTCTGCACACTCCAGAGCAGCAGCATCTCAATAGCCAGCACACTGTCTCTGCCAGAAGGGAAGGAATACATCTTGATCACAGGGAATATCAGAAAAGAGAAGTAGATCAAAAGCACAGTCCTGTGAAATTTTTGTGGTAGAATACAGGCCACATGCATGTAGAAGGTCCAGTGGAATACAGAGAGGGAGAAAAATGTGTTGAAAAATGTGCTGAGAGACATAAATGTTTTCACAATAGGAAATCTTACAAATAGGTAGGAAATTCTGACTAGTGTTAGGCCATAGGGACCACCTCTTCCCTAAAATCTGGGTGTGGGGTCATGTCTTAATAAGGAGACATAGTGGAGACAAGCAAGAAATATAATGACATATCAGTAAATGCTGTTGAGGATTTCCCTATGGTTATTTTAATGCTGAGCATTATAATCTCGGCCACATTTTCTGCAGTTAGGTTTGGCTGGTAGAGTAAGTTTCAAAGTCCACCACCTACATGAGTATACCCTGAGTATACTGTACAGACCACAGAAGGCCTTGATATACATATGATATTGAGACAGCTGGAGAGACACCACTAGTATGATTCCAAGAGCCAAGACACTAGACTGAATCAGCCATGCAGTTCTTGCTGTTCTTGGGATGGTTACAAGATTCAATGAGCACTGGGTACATACTCTGCACTTGATTCCCTCTGATGATCACATCATGCCCTGCCTTGAAATCTCTAACTCACAGGCATCATGGCTGTATGTGCATGTCCCAAGATAATGCAGAGGGGGACAGAGCTCTGTTCTAGGCCTTACATGTTGAAAGCCTGTAACTTTTACAGTTTACATAACAATACATGATCTTGCAGGTGGCAGGCATGTCCCATGTCATCTGAGGCCATTGCAATGTTCACAGATAGCTCTCAAACATGCTTGTAGGTCTAGTCAGATGGCCATCACCACCATAGTTGAATGATAGCTGGGGTTTAAAATAACCAGTTTCCAAATGGTTATTGTCATCCTTTCTCAGATGAGCTGATATAAAATGTCCTGAAGGCCCTGCTTCAAATTAGACCCACTGTCTTGAAGAAATGGTACCTGAAAACATAGGAAGGAGAAATAATATCACACCTCCTTCGTCTTTAAAACACGTAATTGTAGAGTTAATGTAAATAAAGAGGCCCTTATAAGCCACACTATGGAAACATAGTAGGCAGAATATATAGGAGTTAGGTGTCTGAGCCCATCTTACCTAAATCCCTTTTAAGAATATGCTTTGATATGCTTTACTGCCCTAGTGCTGGCTGTCTTCTTTGTTTTTAATTTCACTTTGATATGAGTCTGATGTGGGTTTGGGATCACTAAGATGATGTATGCTTTTTGGCAGAGAGGCTTCAGCGAGGCAACGTGCCTGACTGCTAGCTGCCTTATTGTTGCTTCTGCAGCAAGGCATCCTGACTTGTCACTTACCATTTTAGGGACTAAATCTTCATACTGCATTTAGGTGACACTTAATGAATGGATGGTGCTATAGAACACTGAGCACAAACTGGAATTTAATAAGGAAATAGGTAAGCTAACAGATATTTAGAACTTGAAAATTCATTACCCACTTCCTTTTTTTCTGCTCCTTGTGTGAACTAAATTGAAGATTATCCTCATTCTTCCTACTGGACTAAACCTTTTCCAGTACCATCCTCACAGTTGAATGGCAGTGTAACTGGAGATAGCTGTCTTTTGCATCCATGGTCTCTCATTTGTCACAGAAACAGCGTGTTTTGGCAAATGGTTTTGCTTTGTATCCTACTTCATAAATTTTCTGATTGTGTTTTTCCACAGCATTTGCACCTGTGCCTACTGCTACAGTTTTTTACTTGGTAACTGAATACACAGAAGTCATCTTCTCAGGTTTTGTAGAACACATTTCAGTTCCTGAGTTTCACGTTACAGGGGTTGATGAGGTTTTCAGTACTGTCAAACAGAGGCAAGACCAAAACTTTTTAAAATCATTCAATAAAGAAGTCCTTAATCTGATGGACATTTTCTACAAAGCTGCAGATATCCTGAACTTCAGATAATTATGGTTTATAAAATCACAACAGTACATTTCCAGCTGAATTCTGTCCACCATGACACTCATCTGGAAAGTGCTTCATGGCACTTAATAAGCAGAATATGTCTGTCTGTAAAACTAGAGCTTCTTCAACCCCCTCTGCAGCTTTGTGCCCCCTGGTGTTCATGTTACAGTTCAAAATGTATTTTTCAAGTAGGAAATGAAGGTTATCAGTGTATATAACCAAACTTCAGAAAATTTTCTCCCAATATTTATGTTATTTCCCCCCTCCCCAATTTTGCCAATACACAATCCTGATTTTCACTGTCACTCTAAGATCTATGTCTCCATAGTACAAAATCCTTCATTTCTTCATTCTTGCTATATTTTTGTTGAATTGTTTTATAGAACTGAAAATATTGTTTGAGTAACTGCAGCAGCTAGAGCAAAGCAGTGATTCATTTCTCAGCCGGGTCCACAAACCTGAAAAAATCCCTCTGTCAGTTAGGTGTGTGTCTGAAGTGTGTTTGGTTTCAGAACAGCTCAGCAACTACATCTAACTAGAGGAGTACTTGATTTAATTATGAAAAATACTGGGTTTATTAAATATTAAATATTTAATATTAAATATCTTTTATTAAAAAGATATGGTTTTATTAAAAGTTTGTGAAGGTGAACCCGTTTCACAGCAGTAAGAAGACTTCTGAGTTTTTCATTTCTCAGCTGCTAATGCTGAAAGTGGACGGGAAGCTAAAAGTTGCAGTGGAAAATCTGCTTCCTAAAAGAGGATATTCTGTGGCTTGAAACATCAAAATGCTTGGAATGTTTTGTTAAGCTGTCCTTATTTATGCAGGATCCAGCCCAAAATACCAGCTGCACAAACTTATTATCACATCCTTTTGTTTATGGTGACTCATTACACAGGGGCAATGTAAGAACAATTACCCTTGCTAAACAAAGTGCCATTCTGTTCAGTTTAATTATGTGAGATTTGATGTAGACTGATTATTGTTGCAAATGAGGACACAGGGACAGCAGGAA
>NW_010186226.1:14254-34615 GCF_000695765.1 Mesitornis unicolor
AAAGCATGAAAGACATGCATGCGCATACATACAACTTCTACAAATCGCTTTGCTGAATGGTAAGAGCATTTCCATATTGTTCTGCATATGTATTGCCTACTCTAAATGGCGATGTAATTTCTGCTAGCAGTCTGTTGGAGCCATTTGATTGTAATGTACAGCATGCACTTTTGTGGCAAACTTGCATTAAAAAACAGCTTAGATTGTGGATTGTCAAGGTAACCACAAGAGATATAGCAATTTCTTTTAAAAGATGACTAACAGAGTAGGCAAGCTATGCTTACAGTCTCAGTCAGCCTAATTACAAGAATTCACTGCAGGTTTTGCTATGCCAAAGTAGAATAATTAAATCTCCCATCATGCTTTTGGCAATGGATAATGCCTGATACTTTGGTTGGAGAAAAAAATTCCCCTATTCTACCTGATCAGTTCAACATACACCCTGAGAGAAATGTCATGAAGGCTAAGCCTGAAAAAAAATCAGCATGAACATCTACTTCTGAATCTTTTTCTGCTGAGATTTTCACCAGATGAAACTGGATGAACTTTTTGCTGTTTATAGAGCTGCTAACTCCACATGAAGTTTGTCATGCTGCTGGAGTGCTTGTACTAGAGCTCTCTTATATGGCTCTTCAACGTCTATATTAATATTCATGCCACACTCTTTTTCTTGTCAGGGTACTAATAGGGTCATTCATCCAGCCTATTTTCATGAACATGTAGGTTGTTATTGCCTCTGAAACCACTGTCCATGTGTCAAACTAATGAAAAATTTTCAAAAGGTGTTAAATGTAAAATGTGGACTGACAGACATGTATGTTCGTGTATAAAAAGCCCATGAAAAGTATGATTTCATGCGCTTCATCCCTTTTGATAGCTGGACTAAAAATGCAAACTAAGGTAAGATACAGAGTACGTTTTCCAGAGGAATCAGCTTTAAGGAAACATTATAAAATGAGTGAGGTAAGGCAGAGTGGATCAGCTACCTGAACATAGGAATCAGATGCTGTTTTAGAAACCCAAGCATATCCCGCCTGGCCTCCAGCAGCTTCTCCTGAAATATCTTATGTAGCTTCTGTTTATAACTGCCTCTGTGGTTGTTTTTAATAGCCAGATCATCTGAAATAACAATAAATGCCTACGTTTAGGCAATTGAATCATTCCCTTAGAATTCTGATTCTTCAAGACAGTGACTAGATTTATAGAGATAACTGCAAAGTGCTTGTCTAACCGTTACTGTTACAGAAATGATAGCAGTACTAGTTAACCCAACTTTGCCCCCACTATTCCAATAGGGACATTGCATTTGAGGCTTCTGAAAACAAGGCTTTGCAGATTTTATAAAGGTAGGCAGTATAAATGGCTGATTCTGTTAATAGCAATTCCCTGTCCCCTTGTGCAGCTCTTAATGCCATCCCTCTGAAGGCTTTGCTATGAAACTTAGACCACTTAAGTACAGGAAAAATTGCAAATCCTGTCCTTCAGGGTGAAAGTGGATGGTCCCATCCATATGAAATGTTTCCTTATTTATTATCTCTTCAGGTTTCAAGTAACATGACTGAAGAGAAGGGGCATTAATCAAGTTGTCATGCTCCACTTTTCCCTCGGGTCTGTAAATCACACCAGCATTGACATGGCTACATTTTCTTTTTGTAGGCTAAGTCTCTTAGGAAGTCTCCAAGGACAATGGTCCTGGAGAACTTATTTGCGAGCTCTTCTTCTATTGAAATGTCACCTTTAAAAAAAATATATTGAAAACTGTGAGTGTTCAGTAAAACCCAAAGTAAATCCAAACAAAACAGAACAGTAAAACAAGCCTTCCGTCCTGTTGAAATGGTTCTTATTTGGGAAGGAAGATTTCTGAAGGTCACTGAGTGAGAGAAAGAAAGAATACTTAGGACAAAAATTTGTAATCTGTAAAATTTTTCAAAGAAGTTTTGGAACCCAGAATTTCTTCTCACCCTTCCAACTAAGTGCCTTAGCACTGGTAACTTGACCCACCCAATTCTTGGTTTAGATTTGCGGATTCCATACCAAGAATCAGGTAACTGAAAGTTAGATATTATTGTGCTTAAATCCCTTTAGATATATGAGCATATGCACTATCTGAGACCAAAATCTTCTTAAAAATATTATCATTCACAATACAGTCTCACAAATCATAGCTAGGATGACAGTGACATGACTTCAGACAGTGATATATAGCCCTCATTCACACGACTTATTTTTGAGAATACATAGTCTATGTCTATGAATCCTTCTGAGAATAGTAAACCTGCAGCCTGTTCTCCCTTTATTTGTGGCATAAAGACATTTTGATAAATCAGCTTTAAAGATGCAAGAATGTACTAATATACCCACGTACTAATAAACTGTTAAAATGAGAGCAAGGAAAAGTTAGTTCTTAAGCTTTGTCATCTTTGCATTTAAGTCAGTAAGATGACATATTAGAATGAAAAATGTATCATGTGTACAGGTCACTGATGAGTGCTACAACTTCCCCTGTGCTTCTTATCTAGACAGCATATATAAATGTATTCTATAGCTTGAAAGCGTCCCCAGAAATTTATGTATTCAGCTGTGCAGGGCAACAGGCCTGTCTTCAGCGGGTCAGTGAAGAGGCAGTAATTACACAGACTGAAGCAAACTCAGACTTACCGCTTCCAACGGCTTTTGATGTTGTTTTTGCGGCAGTGATACTCAGTGATGCTCTTCAATACTCCTGTCATGATTTATATTTGACCTTCATTACAGAGCTTTTTTCTTCATGAAAACCACTGCAATTATTTATTTGCAAGCTGTAAGCCTCACTATCGTTTTCTCATATTCAGGTGTTTTCATGCATTCTTTCAAATTTGCTGATTTTTTTCATAATTAGGCCATATGCTTAATTTCTCATTCTCTTTTTCAGACTTGTTCTATCCCATCAGCTACTCTGAAAGGTTTCAATTCTTGTGTAACACTATCGTCTTCTCTAAGACTCAATCCTGGCTTTAAAATCTGTTCTGCTTATATTTGACCATATTACATTTTTATTCTTTGCTGATGCTTAAGGCACAGCCTGCTTCTTCAGCTGCTCGGATGTCTCCTCTCAACCAATGGACTTCCAATGTTTTATTGTAGGGCCTAACAGGAGGTTGAAAGTTCATGAGTCTTTGTTTATCTATAAAGATAGCTTACAACTATCTCCAGTAATTCAATATCATCTTGAACTTGTATCTCTTGAATAGTTCGACATTTTGGCCAGAAACCTAACTGACTAAACAAGTTGCCCACTGCTCAACTAAAGTACAAGAAGAAGCTCTATAAGTCAAGAAGAAATGAAGGAGAAGTATAAGAATAGTTTGGACACTTGCAACTGTAATCAGAAAAGTGAAAGCCTTTTAGCAGGTGATATAACTTGTGAGGGATGGAAAAAGTAACATAAAGTTATTCTACAGTCAATCTAGAAAGACCTTAAGCACTGGACAACTTGTCCAGCAGAAATCACATTAAATTGAAGAAGTGTGAATCTCCACACCTGAGACAGTGTAACCTGGTGCAGGCTGGGAAGGGAATGCCTGAGTAACAGCCTTGCTGAAAAGGACCTAGTGTTTACAGTGGACACTAAGCTGAATATGATCCAATGCTGAGCTCTCATTGCAAAAGAATGTGAAGTGCACACTAGGCTACAATGGGATGCCAGCAGATGAGGGAAGGGGTCATTTCCCTCTGTTCAGTGCTGGAGAGGCCACATCTGGATCCTGGGTCCAGTTATAGGTTGTCCAGTTCAAGAAAGGTATTGAGGAATTGAAGAAGATTCTGTAGAGGGCTACAAAGATGATCAGATACGACTTTCTGAGGAGGATATTGGGGTGTGGGCCTGCTTATTCCTGCAGAGAGAAGGCTAAGGGATCATAGAATCACAGAGCATCTCAAATTGGAAGGGACTCATAAAGATCATCAAGTACAACACCCTGCTCCTCACAGGACTACTTAAAACTAAACCATCCGGATGGTTTTTGAACTCTGACAGGCTTGGTGCCATGTCCGTTTCCCTGGGGAGCCTGTTCCAGTGACCAACTACCCTCTCAGTGAAGACCCTTTTCCTAATGTCCGATCTGAACTTCCTCTGATGCAGGGATGGGAGATTTAATAACCTACACCTACTAGATTACAAAGATAATGGATCTAAACTCTTCTGAATGGTTCCAAATAATGTAGCAAGGAACATGGACCACAAATTGCAGCTTGAGAGGCTGTATATCCTCCATCCTTGGAAGATTTTGAGATTTGGCCACATAAAACCTAGGCTGACTCAACAGCTTTGGCAATGCTTCTGCTTTGAGTGAGAGACAGGCATAGATGACCTTCAGCATTCCCTTCCAGCCAGCATTTCTATGTGCTCCATTGCTCTAGATTGTTTTTCTCTATCAAACCAAGGTCATGGATTTTGATGTGTTTTATCCTGACTGTAGGTTTTGGGTTTTTTGAATTGCCCTTTCATTGCCTGACAAAATGCTATTTAATGAGAGAAATACACTACCCTACACAATTTAAGAATTCCTCTTTTTTTGCTAATTAACATAACAAAGCCAGTGCAATGAGGCTGCATAGTCTTGTCAAACCCTGAGTGCTTAGTCATGTCCACTGTTTAACATATCATATTGATTAGATTCTGTCACATTAAATGTAGCTCCTGATATGATTGTCCTGAAGACATATCAGGTCATTTCTCAGCAGTGGAAATATAATTGCAAGTGTTCTCTTCTCTTCTCTGAGACAAACATGATATTTGCATATTATTACTTTCTGGGAAATCAGTACAATTGGGTGCCTCTCTGAAGTGCCTGTACGCTAATGAATGCAACATAGGGAACAAAAAGAAGGAATTAAGGGTCTGTGCATCTTCACAGGCTACAATCTCATTGTGATCATAGAGGCATGGTGGAATAGCTCACACAGCTGGAGATTGCAGGGGTTGAATACTGGCTTTTTTGGAAGGACTATCTGGGACGGCAAGGAGAGGAGAAATCCTGATTGTTGAGTGCAGTGGGAATGCATGAAACAGGGTTAGGATTAGCAGGCAGACCTGTGTGGTGGGTGTCTGCTACAGACTCCATGGTGAGGAAGAAGCAAACAAAGCCTTTCTCAGGCAACTGGAAAAAATGTCATCTTTGTGAACTCTGGTCTTCAAGGAATACTTCAATCACTGCAATACCTGTTTCTCATACAGAGTATGAGAAATCCTGGATGTTTCTGCAGTGCATCTGTGGCAACTCCCTGACAAAGATAATCAAAGAGACAATGAAAGCAGGTGCTCTGTTGGACCTCACACTTACAAACAAGGAAGAATTGGCTAGGGAAGTGAATACTGGCGGTAGCCTTGGCTGCAGTGACTAAAAGATAGTGAAGTTCAGCTTCTGTTCAGGGAGCTACTTGGAAGTATTGCATGGCAGATGGCAAATGGTTGATTTTTAAGGATCACACCCTCCAGGTTCAAAAAATATCTGTCCAGAATTACAGGAAGTTGAGCAAAGTAGTAGGAAGCTTGCATGGATGAACAAGTTCCTCCAGACAAAACTCAAACATAAATGGAAAGCATAGAAGATGTGAAAGGGACAGGTTACCTCGGAGAATTATAGAGAGACTGTTGGAGTGTGCGCTGATGGTGTTAGGAAAGCCTTGCAAGGGCTAGTACAGGTAAATTGACAGTTAAAAGGAGACTATGGAAAAGGTGAAGAATGGGACAGGAGACCTGGTGACAAAGAACATGGAGAAGGTGGAGGTAATCAGTGCCTTTTTTGCCTTGACCTTTACTGTTAAGATTTGCTTTCAGCAGACCCAGGCCCTTTAGCCCTTTGGGAAAAGTCTGGAGCAAGGAAGATTTATCCTCAGTGGAGGAGGATCAGGTTAGGTAATATTTAAACAAACTTGACATACACAAGTCCATGGGACACACCCAGGAGTGCTTAGGGAGAAGTCTAGTGTTATTGTGAGACTACTCTTGATTATCTTTGAAAGCTTGTGGTGACTGGGGTTGATGCTTAGGGACTGGAAGAAAGCAAACGTTGCTCCTGGTTTCAGAAAGGGCAAGAATGAGGATCCGGAAAACTACAAAGCAGTCAGTTTCACCTTGATCCTCAGGAAGGCGATAAAGCAAGTAATCCTGGAAATCATTTGCACACACATGAAAATCAGGAAGGTAAATCAGAATAGTCAGCATGGATTGATGAAGAGGAAAGCATGCTTAACCAACCTGAAAACCTCCTACGATTAGATAACTGTCTTGATGAATGAGAAGAGAGCAGTGGATATTGTTTATTTTGGCTTTAGCAAGGCTTTCAATGCTGTCTCCCATAACATTCTCATAGAAAAACTAAGTACTGAACAAATAAGTGCTCAGTGAGGTGGATTGAAAAGTGCAGCTGATCTGTGACACAAAGTCCATCAGAGACAAGGCACTACTCACGTGCTCCAGGGCTTGATTTTGAGGCCAATACTAGTGACCCCAGTAACATCTTCATTAGCAACCTGGGTGAGGGGACAGAGAGTATCCTCAGCAAGTTTGCAGATAATGCAAAATTGGAATGAGTGGTTGCTACACTAGATGGTTTTGCTGCCATTTGAAGGGACCTTCAACAGGCTAGAGAAATGTGCACAGAAGAACCTCATGAAGTTGAGCAAAGAGAATTATCAACTCCAGCTCCTGGGGAAGAATAACCAGTACAAGCTGGGGGCTGAGTGGCTGGAAAGCAGCTTGGCAGAGAAGGCTGTGGAGGTCCTGGTGAACAGCAAGCTGACCGTAAGCCAACAATGTTTCCTAGTAGCAAAGAAGGCCAGCAGCCTACTGGGCTGCATTAGGAGAAAAGCAGGCTCTTGAAGACCTTATCAAAGTGTATGAATACCTGAGTGAGGGTGGAGTATGCAAATAAGATGAAGCCAGACTCTTTCCAGTGGTACCCAGTGGCAGGACAAGAGGCAATGGGCAAAAACTGAAATATAGGAGGCTATGCTTAAGCATAAGGAAAAACTTATTTACTGCGGGAGTGGTCAAACAGTGGAACAGTTTACTAAGAGAAGGTGTGGAGTCTCCATCCTTGGAGATATTTAAAGCCTGACTGGACACAGTCATGAGCAAGGTGCTGTAGATGGCGATGGTGTACAGGGGGTTGGACTGGGTGATCCTCAGGAGTCCCTCCCATCTTGGCGACTCTGTGATACCTGTGGTTACAGCAGCTGAGAGTCTCTTAGAGAAAACAAAGAAGATTAATGGCAAGTTTCCATTGATTCAAACCCAGTACAGACCACTGCTGTACAGTCTCAGCTTGGGTAGTCATAGTACTGTCATATATTGGTGTCATGTTCACCAGAAATAAATAGAAAATTAAAAACTAAGCCATTGACTTTGGAGGTATTGACACAAGAATAAGTGACTGAAACACAAGTTATCTGAGTTTGCAGCACATTAGAGACTTTATAGTAACAGGCAGAGTATATTTTCTTTGTAGCAAATATACAATGGTCGCACATTTCTAATTATGAGTATGCATATAGGCAACACCCAAAGGAAAAAAACCTATACAAGTTCAAACTCTTGCTTGTCTTATGGTCACTTAATTAAGTATTTGAAGAATTGTACTATTAGTATTTCCAATTGAGCTCTAAGGCTAGCACTGAGAGACCCTAAGGACAAAATTACCTCCAATAAATGGCTACATGTGATTGCTACAGAGGCGTTTTGGACTAAATATCTGG
This sequence comes from Mesitornis unicolor, assembly GCF_000695765.1. NCBI lineage: Eukaryota > Metazoa > Chordata > Aves > Mesitornithiformes > Mesitornithidae > Mesitornis > Mesitornis unicolor. The sequence goes on from NW_010186226.1 coordinate 21,992, forward strand.
AATTTTTAGGATTCAAAAAGAATATTTTTGTATGTCATTTGCATGTATTTGACTACATCAAAAATGGTTCTTAAAACTGGAGTGAACAGGTTGTCTAAGCCAATTTTCTCAATGCCTCTTGAAAGAGCTCCTGGGGAGAGGACAGGGAAAATATATTTCAGAGCCAATCAGAAGTTCAGCAATAGCTGCATACATGCTGAGCATGAACCTTTTACTCAAACAGTGATGCTTGCAGTTCCAATAAACACAGAAGAAGAAAATAGAAATTAGTCTGTTAAGAGAAAAGCTGATTGCCATTTGCAGTCTAGATAGTCCTGCTGTTTTCAAATAGTAATTTTAACTAAGTAGTTGTTTTGCACTAGGATATACTGGCCTGTAGTGATCACAGTAAGAAAGGCACTCAGGCTCTGTAAAATATCCTTTATAATGGTACTTAGTAGAGCTAACACTGTAAAGAAAGAAAGAAGAGTACAGATAATCTTACATCTTTTTAGATGCTGGGAACCCTGAGTTGTGCAGCTTTGAGCAGGCCTCTGATCCATGTGCAGCACACCATGCAGATCCCGACCATGAGAAGAGTGACCCCATTTTTGTCATTCAAGTTACTATAGGATTTTCTTACATGAGAACAACTCTGTTCATCATTTCTACTGTCAGACAGAAAGGATGCTCATGTAAAAACTTCTTGCTACATTTTTGGAGAAAGGCAAGAACAATCTCTGGTACTCAGTGGAAGCAGCCTGTAGGTTCTCCTGTTGTAGTAAGCCAGCTGACATGGTCCTGCAGCCAAGGGATTTGTGCAGCCCAACAAAGGCATGAAGGCCAAGGTCGATGTGCAGCACAGCACAGTGCAGGCCTGGGTGTACTCTGATTAACTTTTTTGCTGATTGCTAACTCCTTGATGAATGATGGTCTCCCAGTCAGTATCAGCACAGTACTAGCTTTTAAATATTCACCATAAATTGTTTAGAAAACATTTAGAAAACTTCTTAACTTGATTTTACTCAGAAAATATCTATTTAGTTTTACTGGCACAATATTACTAGGTTGTTTTTTATGATTTATAAATTTCCTGGGCAATTCCTTTCTTCTTTAAAAAGATTAGCTATTCTTTTCTAATAAAACATGTTTATGAACATAGACTGACATTCAATATTTTTAAATTGAATTTTGAGAATGCATTCTTTTCAAAAGAAAAGAAATAGGTAGAAGAAGTAAAATATCAAATCCTCCATAATGCACTTGATTTCAGGATAAGATTGAGGTAGTATGGAAAGTTATGCTAATTGTAGGCCACCTCATACACTTCTATTTTTCTATTTCTATTTCTATTTTTTCTATTTTTATTGAAAAATTAATAAATAAGTATTACTGATAGGGAAAAATGTCATGCATTCTGTGAAACATTAAAGTTTCTCAGTGATTTTGAAACCTGGCAATGAAGTACTTCTGAGGTAAACTTTCATAGATGTTTTGTACTCCCTGCATAAAATATCTATAAAAGAAAAACGGTCAGCTAAGATTTCTTAGCTTGTCACTATTAATTGCAGCAGACATGGCTGGTCTTTGATGGACTGAGAAATCCAGTGTAAGGACAGATGCTTTCAATGAAAGTCAGTTCAGGTAACTTCATTTTAGCCTTTTTTGAGGACTTGTTCTTAAATCTTGAAAAGAGTAACAAACAAATAGATCTAAGCAGACAACAAAAAGATCAGAGGGAGAAGAGAAAGAAATATGATATTCCCCACATAAAGACAGGACCTTGGGCAATAACTGAAGATAACTTTTATAAAACTGCTATTTTTCAAAATAGAACAAAGCAAGGAAAGCCTGTGCAAGGCAGCGGCCAAGCTAGAGACACCAAAAGTGAGGCAAATCAGTATGTCAATTGTCACAGTTGGACAGTTTTGCCACTGTGAAAGGATGCTGAGCTATGTTTCTTGCTGGTTTAATATAGGGACCTTTTAGAGGCTCAGGGAACATGCTAGTTGCTACAGAAATGGAAGTGTTCAAGCTGTGTTAAGTGGGATGAAAGCACAAGACTTTATATGTTACAAAGGTGATTGCAGAATCGGTGAAAACAGATAAAAAGTAAAAGCTCTAAGGGGCAGAGCTGTTGGTGTGTATAAAGCAAGAATGGGTACTGGTGGTTTACAGATAGAAGTCACTATGAACCATTGAGAGTTTATTTCAGGCCAACTTATAGATTTGTGGACGTGTCACTTTTGAGGCTGCAACTACCCTCAAAAAATGGCTATCTTGTGCAGGAGGTAGTGGAGGAAATATCTGTGTTTGGCTCATTCTTTGGCCTTTTCAGGTTGTCTGAGGTGAGCAAAAAAACCTGGAGAGTCCAATATTGAAGTCCTTAATTATACTAATGTGTTTTGGTATTTTTTTCCTCCCTATGCTGTACAGGTCTGTAAGAGCTGAGAGATGCTTGACTGTGGAGATGCTATCTTAACTGAAGCAGTAAATCTGTTCTGCAGCACCCAGACTGCTGGCACGCAAACAGAAAAGGTAGGAGAGAATGCTGGTGACTATATCTAGTCAAACATTTCACAGTGGATGCTTTAGTCCTGAAAGCAGTCCACGGCCAGAGGTACCACTGCTGCTTCATTATGCATAGGAACAAACTCCTTCAGTGAATGTCCCTGTCCATCTTTTGACAGTTGCTTTACTGGCAGGCAGATGATAATGTAAAATTGTTCTACTGGGATTACGTATTGTGTTTCTTAATCCAATGACCAAGTCTCCTTCGGAAAGCTAGAGATCATGAAAGAGTATTATTTATATAGCCATAGTTAAAGGTGGTGGTTTACAAAGTTTTTAATCAAGTCAAAATTTCCACAGGAAGGTGCCTCAAAGAAGAGACAATCATAAGATTATTTTTTCAGGCTTCTGCAGTTGTTATGCTCTAAAAAAAAACCCCTTTCTCATACCTACAGGAAACCTGAAAATGTGCATTAAAAAAACCCTGCTTGGGGAGATAAAATAAGCCTGGTGCTCCAGCACTCTTTGAGTCTCCACTAAGATGAATCATCCTTTCTTTACTTCAAAAGATGTACATCATCACCAACAAAGAAAAATCCTTTAAACTAATTCTTTTCTCATCTGAAGCATATTTATTCATTGACAAATCACAACAACAAGAACAAGAGAAATTGCCATGGTTAGGAGATCACAGCTTTGTCGTATCTAATGAAGGACCAAAAGCAAGGTTCTGATTGTTCTGTCTTTCACTCAGATCAGAACTTCCTATCTTCAGTATAGTCTGCAGAAATAAAAGTTGTTTCTTTTGGATTTCAAAATAAAGGTTTTTGGTATGTGACTCAAATTTAATAACCACTGGCCTCCAAATTTCTGCTAGCAGAGAGTAATGACTATGAGGAGAATGCTCATTATTAATCACCAAAGAGAATCTGAAAGAATGGCTAATGAGGAAATCAAACAACAACTTCAGAGACCTGAGGCAACTTAAAGCCTGACACTTTTTGGTCTATGACTATGTCTGCACTAGCAACTATTGTAGTGCAAGGGAGAGTGTAGAGCAAAACAGTTACTGGTTCTCAGGACTGAGTCACAACTCTGTATTTATGTTGGGTCTTGTTCTGGTCTATAACGGGACATTTATCTTCTATTTGGATTCTAGTCATATCTCATGGACTGGCTGTCCATTAGCAGTTGGAGAGCACTAGTTGCACTCTTGGAGCACATCTTGCCATTTAGTCTTACCCAAAACAAATGCAGTTCATGCACTCAATAATTCACTTCGTGAAGTGAGTCAAAGCACGGTAATGCAAGTGGACCCATTGACTTTTGCAGAGGGGCCACTTCCTACCATAGAGTAGCTCCTACACAGCTCAACCCTTCCCTCAGCTGCAATAACACAATAAGGAGCAATGATGGTAGGAATTGAGTGTGATAGTTGGGTCTAGAAGAGCTCGTGTCATATATTTAAACACTGGCAGGTGTGCAGGTCAGTACACAGCCTGCTGCCTGAGGCATTTTCTTTTGTATCCTATTCGTCAAGCCAGGGCTGCCCATATAATTGACTTCTTTTGTAACTCGGAGTAAATAATTGCCATACTTAACTGAGTACTGCTGTGGCTCAACTGATAGGAAATGTAATAATCCATATAATTTATAGCATTCTATATAATTTTATGAATTTTCTTGTCTTCCTTGCAATTATAAAATCAACAGACTGGCAGTGATTGTTTTGTCTGATCCAAAGGGCAAAAACATCCTTCCATAGCTGAGACAATTCCCCTTCATCTGCTTTATTAGGAGCTTCAGTCATCATTTGCACCTTTAAGCAGCTTCTTGTGATTTTAAATGTCCAAATTTAGCAGTGTTGGTTCCTCATATTCCAAATTTTCTAAATTCTCACAGATTAAATAATGAGTGGCTGGGTTTTGTCTGATATTCATTTGAATCAAAACTTTCATTAAAATATTTGGTCAACATTTCAGTTACCTTTTAAGTTTAAATTTCTGTGTATCTCCAAATATTTAGGTACCTGTGCATATAAGTTTATCACAGCAAAAGCCTGCTGACAGCATTTTTTAATGTGACTGAGACTTAAGTTAGTCCATTTGAAAGTGCAATTGTATTTAAAGAGCAATGTCTAGCCAAATACAGTTTGAAGAAGTTTCCATAAATATCCTGTTTAATTACCTGAATAATTGGTTTGGAGATGAGTTTGTATTTTGCAGTAGGAAATCAGAGTAAGGTGTATATTGTGTTGTTATCAGTTTTATAACAATGTAGTTTCTACAGGAGATCTTAAAAGTTGATCTTATTTGGGAGCTAGGAAATGGATGCTGTTATCTCTTGAAGTTTCTTATAAACATTTGTTTTATGATTTTGTTGAACAAATAATTTTGCAATGCCAAGTCTGAAAAGGTGATTTGTAAAGGATTAAAGAGGGAATTTTCTTCAGTCCTTCTTCTAAAATAACCAACATACTATAAAGTAGTATTTACTAGTTTCTATTTCCTTAATCTAGGAAACAAAGCAAAGGAAAAAAAAAGTTACTTTTTGTACTTTTCTACCTCTAAATGTAATTTTAGAACATGATGTTTTATTAATACAGTGTTTATTTTGAACCTGGCTCCTACTATCTTCATTTGATGAGCCCTAGATCATTTAAAGATGCAGAATATAGTCATACCATTCATTATTTTATGCACCTTTATGTACATGTGTTCAGATTTCAGGATCTCAGATAGAAAGAATGAGATCTGAGGGCTGGAAGGAAATCCTTCTTCTCTAATACAAACTCTTTGACCAGGCTTACTGTCCCTGAACTGACTCAATGTCAAAAGGAGATGTTTTCCCCAAATATTTATCGTTTGTCCATATATGGGTGTTTTTAATTTTTTTTTTAAGCAAAAATGGCAGAAAGCCTGTTCCTGGTACAAAGGATGCACCTGATAAATTCTGAAATACAGCTCCACTGTATTGGTGGGGGAGTGTTATTTTTTTAATGTGGAGAAAAACTCTGTATTTCTCTATTCTTGAAAATCTTCAGAATTTAATTTGGAAAAGTAAAACTATGGAAAACAGCAAATGTAAACTGGAACCCAAAGATTTAAAGTTCATATTACAAGTATGCCAAAATTGTAAAGCAATTGAGAACTGCACCTAAAAAAGAGACAATAGTCATAACTATAGACAAGTCTACCAGACTTGCCTCTTACTCCACTCTATTGGTTGCTCAAAAAATACCAGACTGAGACAGTGAAATGACTGTAGAAAATGTTTAAAAATGTCAAAGTTTAGTACATAGTGTAACATCTAGTTAGGGAACCTGAACCACATCTAATTAAGGAACCTGAACCATAGGTGGTGTGTTTTAGTGGCTTTTAGAGATCTCAAAGCAGTTCTGAATTTTGTGAGGCAAGATTTTGGGGGGTGCTCATCTGGGTGGAACTAGTATAGAGTTGGAGAAAGCAAAAAAGCCTTTGGATATATAAACACTTCTACAGGTGTAGGTGTTTTCAGACTTAGAAAAAAATACTGTAATTAATTTCAGTCAAAAAAAGAATTGAAAAGAAGCAAAAGTGGAAAAGCTTAAGTTCTTATTTGTGTTTGTACTTGAATTGATTTGACGGATTACACTGAAGGGCTGGTTCACAGAGCAAGAAAGGGCAACAAAATGCCGGGGCTGCCTAGTCCTCACCAGAGTGTGCAGCCTGCCTGCCCTCAGCCAACTTTAGGAAGAGCATCAGTAACCTCAGCTTCTCCCCAGGTCAGCCTTGAAGGTACCACCACAGTGTCTGAGAGCTAGGGTCTTCCTGGGTTGGGTTTTTCCAGGCACCAGAAAGCCTGGAAATTCTGGGGTTTGACAGTTCACTGAGGACATGCCAGTGGAAGTGTCAAGGCATATATTTAAATAAAGGATCTGGTTTTTGCTCTAACAAGTGCTTGAACAGTAGCACCAGCAGTTTAAGTAGATTTCCTCTGCTGTTCCTGGTATTTTTATTGCAGGTTCAGCCTTCTTAGGCTGAAAGCTTTTGTTTCTGTTTTTGTCACGCAGTGCATTTGCACCAAATGCAAAATTTCTCTAGTTCGTAGTTGGGAGAAGTTTGCCATGCTGTTGCACATTTATTTCCTGTTCTTTCAAAAGGCTATGCATATGTGAAGCCTGTGCTTTCCCCCCACTTCTCTCTCACCTGAAATAATAGGATTTCATTAGTTTCGTGGGTTTTGGTGGGTTTTTTTTGGTTTGTTTTGAGTTTTTTGGAGTTTTTTGGGTTGTTGTTGGGGTTTTTTTCTTTCTTTCTTTCTTTCTTTCTTTCTTTCTTTCTTTCTTTCTTTCTTTTTTCTTTTTCTGTTGCAGAGGCATGACACAGTGCTGTCCAAAGGGTGACTGTGTCCTGACATTTTTGCCTGACTTTACCTCTAAGGATCTCCAAGCTTCTTGCAGCTGCTTCTTGCAGCTTCATTTGACTCTACTTTAAACACTTAGACCAGCTTTGGATGAAAAGAGCAGGTTTTATGTTGGCAGTGCAGAGGCCAATCATTCAACCACAGAAGTGAAAAATCCATTTCAAAACAAATACCTTAAAGTCAGACAGATAACATGGACTGAAACTAATCTCTTTTTCAGGCTCTTGGTTAGGTCTGTTTGTCACTGCATTAGCAGGCTCTTCTGTTCAGCAGTGCTGTGGTTCCTGACCATAGCTGCAGCTTCAGCCTGGAGAGTTGTTCCTCCCGCACACAGGGCTCTCATCTTTCTTGATGCTTTCAAGTTACATCTTTTCTGTGCTGCTTTCTTCTTCTTACCCTGGTCTTGTGTTGCACCTCACTGCTTTTTCAGTCATCCCTCTCCGTTCATTTATCCAGCAAGTTTTGATTCATAACTAGTGCCTGAGGACACTGCTTTTAACCTTACTTCTGTTTGTGCAGTTGAACTCCCAGAGGAATAAATACAATACCTCCTCTGGAGATCTCCAAATTGCCAGTTTTCTTTTATTCCTTGATTAGTCCTTCCCATACAGCTTGAGCAGAAAGTCTGTTCATCTATTTTATTTCTGCGGCTGCCAGTGTATTTTATAAATCACGCATCACAGGTACATACCTCATATCAATCTCCACCTACTAGATCACTGTCAGGTCTTCTGGGAGACTTACAGATTGTGGAATAATAATATAAATTATAGCCTTCCAGTGTAAAACACTTTTTCTAAATAAGCTCTTCTCTCCTCTGCCCTCCTTTGCATTTTTCATTAGTTTTAGGACTGATTGTTACAGCAACCAAAAAAAAAAAGAATATTTTTATTTACTATATCTAAGTCTTCCATTCAGTCACTAGATTTTCTTTTTTAAATGAGGCATAAATATCATCCTCAATTGACTAAACAAATGAAAGTTCTCAACTAAGGAATTTCCACAGTGATGTTTTCCAGAAGCTAGAGGGCACACTGTGTACAGGGTCATTTTATGCATGCAACATTTCTTGTGCTTTTCCCAGAATATTTGGCAACTAACATCTGTTACAGATATGATACGCTTAAAGGTAGCCTGAAACTGGTGCTTAGCAATCTTCTCCCACTCAAATAATATTAATTTTTTTTAATGAACAGCCATGTTAATTGGCTGAACCTTCAGCTGAAAAACAATCAGCTTTTTGACTTATTGGAATTTCATCAGCAAATTAAAAATTTCCCTGAATCGCTGTTTATGAGACTTCATTTGAATCTAGTGGTAAACAAGGAACTTATAGTGACTGTTATCAGAAAAAAACAGAGCATTGTGTTACTCAGCAGGCCTCATGTTACCATGGGTGTTGTGTTATATACATTAGATGCTCCACATCTAATGTTGATTTGGCTTTGGTAATAATGATTTTGCATCAGCTCCACTTGACTACATGGTTACTTACCTTCTGCGATAGGGATTATGAGGCTGGTCAGCTTCCACATGGTACAAACATCCCATTCATGGATTATTATGGACTTTGTTTCTATGCTGGGTTGGCAACCAAGTATGTGTTGCCATGGTATGAATGGTGTGAATGGTATGAACCATTCTCTCTTCCTAAGCCCTTATATCCATGAGAAGAAAACATGGAGAAACAGACCATAAAAGAGTCACTCAATGATCAGGACAGATAACTGAGCTAGATTTGAATGGCACCAGCACTCTAGGGCATGTGATGCTTTACAGCTTCTTGCAGTTTAGACATTGCTATTTTGTACAAGGCAGCAAACGATGCCTTACTAATATGCCTGCATTCTTTCTGCTCACTGAACACTTGCAGCCTGAGAGATTTGTCTTCTCACATTGGAATTATAGTTTCAAAGGAATACAAACTTTCTGCAAACAATTTGCATTTCCTCAGTCATCATAAAACACAGTAACAGCTCCTTTTTTTTTTTTTGAAGTCCCTTTGGCAAATTTCTGAGGTGCTCAATTGACTGAGTAAATGCGAAGTCCTCAGAGGGAATGAATAGATTTTATATATGTCTGTTACCTGACTGATGCCTCATTTTCTAACAATCTATAAATGGTTTGACTAATATAGAGGTATAAAATTTTAAAATTAGGCTTTTAAGCTATGCTGTTCTCTCTAGCCAACACACAACTTTCTCCTCCTCAAAACTTTAATTCCCCAGTTATCAAGGAGAAATAATGCAAGGGAGTCTTGCCAGAAAAAAAGTAGTGTTGGCTTATTGTGGAACAATATGATGTTTGCTGTAGCCTGGAAAGACGTGAGCCACATTTACCTTCTCATATTCACAGTTCAAAGGGATGTTCGCAGAGGAAAACCCTCTCAGCAGAGTACTATTCTTCTCTGCATCTTTTTCAGTGAACACTGAATTCTTGTGGCTATCCATACTACCCAAATGAAATAGAGCTCTTCCTGTCCAGATTTTCAAATGGTAGATTTATTGAGCACCTAGCCAGGCAATTATCAGTCCTAATGCACATGAGTTTGCATCAAAATCAGCAGCTCATCAACAGAAACACTTTAGGCTAAAATAAATAAGTACAGGCAGCTCAGGGTAGGAGGATGCTGGAGACATGCACTAGCGAGACAGCCTGTGGAGTGTTGGAAGGCCATTCATTCATACCAAACTCTGATTTCTGGGCTGGATAGCAGCTGCTTACCAAATTGTTATCACCCCACAGCACCAGAAACTGCTTTACCACCACTAAATCCCAGAGCAGTAGTAACATATGAGAGCGTCTTTCAGAGTGTAAAAATAATCTGTACCTAGACAAGCAAGGCCTTCAGCTTTGAGCAACCTGGTCTAGTTGGAGGTATCCCTGACCATGGCAGGGGGGTTGGAACTAGGTGATCTTTGAAGTCCCTTCCAACCCAAACCATTCTACAATTCTATGAACACGGCTTCTGCAGCATTTCCTATATCATTTTTAAATCAGCTAGGTTTCATCTACAGCTAAAGGAAGGAGTATGCAGAGAGCAAAGCATGTCTGTCTATGGACTTAATTTACTTCTCTCCAGGTGGCTGTCAAAGACAGACAAATTTGTATCCTCATACACCCTCTGCTGAGTTATTTTATCAGACCACATATTATTTCACATTTAAAAGCCATGGGGCCAATGTATATGATCAATGTTTAGTTGAAGCAAGTCCTTCTAGTGCAGCACAATTATGTTTAGAGCAGCATTTAGTTTAGTCTGAAGTAAGACCATATGTTTTAAGTAGCTAAGAAAGCTACAATATTCTAGAGAAGGCCTGTTAAAATAAATGTTGACATTTCCTCAATGTTCTGCCCAATAAAGAACCACTACTATGATTTGAAAAAAAATCCTAAACTGACTATAATGCTGTTGCCAAGCATTAAGCAAAAGCACCCTAAATTTTAGCAATCCCAAATATGTAAAGAATGTAGAGGTCCCTTAACATGTCCTGTTACTTCTATGTTCCACAAGTTTATTACAGGATGAAACTGAGTGCTCAGTCTTTGCCATGTGACTCCTGAGGCTGAAGTGCCCAAAGTGACTCCTGAGGCTGAAGTGCTCAAAGTAGCATGGATTTTTGATAAAACTGGAAAAACTTATTATTCTTGGCAAAAGAATCAGACTCTGATGTGAAGGTGGTGTCTCTCTTGTCAGACTTTCTTTTTCCCTTTCTGTTAAATAAGAAATGAAGGTGGGAGCTATACGACTCCAACAAAGTTTCTAGAAAAAAAAGCAACACCAATCTTTGAAGGAAGTTTTGAAGGAGAAAGGGAATGGATGACTGCTACATAAGGATAATACCTGCTGAAAACAGACTTGTGGAGTTTATGCATAACTGAAAGCTGCTTGTAGATGCTTTTTAAGCATATCTGGAAACTTTCTTTAGCAGGAATCATACACATGGCAATCATAATAGCACACATTAGCCCCATTAGCCAGCCTGGCTAACATGTGGTGTCAGAAGAAGAAATGATTAGTTTTCGCTTGCTCTTCAGAGATGCAGGGGTCTCTCTTGTAGTAGCTGCTCTGAGGCAAAGCACAGAGGACAACTGCTGCTTTTATAACTGCAATAAAATCTTCCTAAGTTTTCTGCCAACAGGCAAACAAAATCCAAAAATACAGTCAGCCTGAAACAGAATACAGATTTTCCCCACAAACATGATATCTATATTTCTAATATTCAGTTATGTTTATAACATTTTAAACATGCTCTGATTGCTTGGTATTTGCAAAAATATGAAATCAAAGTCTTCATTAAGCTGTGTGTTCAAAAACATGAACATTTAAACACCACCTGTGCTTTTACTGCTTCACTTAAATATAAGAAGTCAGTTAAAACATTTCTAAACTTTCATTTTCCTGGTGTTATCCCATGAACATTTTCCATGCTTGCTCACCAACGTTAGATCATTTTTATGGTACTTGATTCTATCTAACAGCATAGCACAATATCAACTTTCTCTACAAACTTATGAAGCAAACAGATATAAGTAAATACTTTTATAATTAAATTACATTTTACATACATTTTTCTATTTTATATCTCAGAGTAATAATTACCTAAATGGATCTTGGAACATTTTATAAAGAAATTAATTACTATTTTTTTAATAAAATCGTTGCAATGTCTGAAACTTGTCTCCACAGAGACGATGATAATATCATCTGTGTCTTGGTTTGTGGGAGACAATAAAAAGATAATCTAATTGAAGTTGGACCACAGATTTATACAGCAGAAGTAATTTCAGAAGAAATCAGACCTAGCAAGGACATTTCAGGGGAAAACATTCATTTCATCAGAAAATATCACTTTATGAAAACCAGGACATGTAATGAAAAAAAAAAATCAGCATACTTTTCACATAAATATTTTTACAGGGCTTCATCTTCCTAACATATCTGTCTCATATTTTAAGACATTTTATTTAAATGTGAACAAATTACATTTTATTCATATTTAATTGTAATGTAAATCTTTAAAAGTAAAATTTTAAACAATGCTTTGAAATTGCCAGAAAAAAATCTTTTTTACATCATTCCTCTTTCATTTAATTTGTTTTTGACTTAGAATAATTTTTATGATAAATAGATAAAAGATAAAAGTTGTACCCAAAGGATTAGCATAAGCATTCAGAGAACACTTTCCAAAGAACAATTAATTTAATGCTACTTTAAAAGTTATGATTACACAGAGAATTGCAGTGAAATACTAACTGCTTCTTTCTTTGTAAGTAAAAGTGTACTTTTATGACAGCCATTTCTTATTCTTAAAGGAAGATATCTGTGTGAAGTATAAAAAAATGTCAGTTTAAAAGTAGTTGTTCTTTGGTGAGAATCCAAGGCAACAGCACATCAAATGATTTACTGGGTCAAGATGAAATTGAAGAAAATGAGGGTATGCCTCATATAATCTTTTTATAATCTTCAGCAAACATCATAAAGTCAGCCCAGTAATCTACTTACTCCTTAGCATCTCTGATTTGTGTTCACTCTGAGGCAAGGTTCTGGGTAGTTAGGACCAAAGAACAGCTACATGGTTCCGTGGAGCTGAAGAAACTCTACCTTTCTCATTAAATCTATATATAAATAATGATTTGTACACCTAATCCCAGGGAGAATATAAAACAGGCTTCTCTCTAATGTCTTTAGTAGGTGGGAGGCCCTGGTTGTTGTGGGAGATTTTAACT
>NW_010186227.1:0-2971 GCF_000695765.1 Mesitornis unicolor
CCCCCCGGGCTGTTAAAGTATTTCCTTTGTGTCTTGCAGATGTATTTTCTGTTCCTCTGATATCAGGAAATTCATCTCACTATTAGGGCAGTTACCACCTTAGTACTGCATTACTAACAAGGCATCCTGGCTTTGACACTGATACTTGACTGGAAGTGCCACATTAAGAAGTGCACATCTGTCCCTGTTCCGAGTAAAAAGCTGGCTGTCAGCCATATGCAATGACATTCCTGCCTGTCATTAAAAGTTTTTATTTTTCCATCCCCTCCCCCCCCGATTCTGTTAGCATTTCAAAAGTTCTTTTGATTCACTTGTGAACACAATGGCCTTTTATTTGCTTACACCTTGATTATAACGGAGTTTGCTGGAGTGGCTAAAGGATCCCAGGCATTTGTCATTCCCGTGCTCCAGACAATGTTTGCACAAGTTCTCTTTCATACTCTTTTCCATTTTATGTAATTTCTGCAATGTTGAGATCATCTTGCACAAGACCATCATTGGTACAAAAGCACCATGTGTCATTTTGAAAGGCATTCCCTGTAATCTCCTAGTTGCTTGCTCATATTTGGGAAAGGCTCTTGGCATTTTTCCTGGAAGCCAAGATCCTCCTGCAGGGCTGGTACCCCTGGCATCAGCCTGACGTCAGAGTTTGTGGCCCTTCCTTGGTGATGCTGTCGTTTGCACAGGCACCTGGTCTCTGTGCAAGCACACTTAATAGCACCACTGGAACTTTTTAAAGTTAAATTTTAACTGATTTTACTCTTTGTAATGCAGGGTTCATCACACTAAAACAGCTACTAGAGTCAGGGGACAAGACAGCTCTCAGAGCCGGAGGATCTGCCTGGGACATCCTTTGATCCTCAGCACTTTGCAGTCTGAAGATCTCCCATATGGAGCTGATGCAACATAAGCCAATGTTCTCTTATTTTTCTCCTCTTGCATGTCACACCTTTTTCCAATTAAATGCAATGGGAATGGGCACTGCTCTCCCTTCAGATTCCAAGGAGGCAGTTGGGATGCTGAGCTTCTTCCCCCCTGGGAGGAGGCAGTCCTGAAGGGCTGTGAGCCACATCCATGCAGCAGAATGGCAGCTCCTGCTGGACAGGCAGAGCTTGGCAGTGCAGCATGGGTTTGGTAGCAGCCAAGTTTCCTGCTGTCCAGAAGGGCCAATTATTTCTGAATAAATTCGAAGAGAGAAGGCTGAAGGCTCCAGAAGCAAAATCAGCTCCCAGAGCTGAATTGCCATGTTCCTAAAACTCAGGGTGTTGTGAAGGGTGACTCTGATTTTCTATAGAGCTGGACATGCTTTGAGCTTCTCCTCTACCATTTATCAAACAGACTCCTGGGCACAGCAGCTTAAGGAAGAGGAGAAGGCTGTCTTTAATAGCTGAGTATCATTCAAAGAATCATATAATAATTTAGTTGGAAAAGACCTTTAAGATCATAGAGTCCAACCATAACCTGTCCACCACTATGTCTCTGAGCACCTCATCTACTCACCATTTAAATATCTTCAGGGATGGTGATTCCATCACTTCCCTGGGCAGCCTGTTCCAATGTCTGATAACCCTTTCAGTGAAGGCATTTTTCCTAATATCTAATCTAACTTCCCCCCAGGGCACAACTTGAGGCCATTTATTCTTGTCCTATCAGTTGTTACCTAGGAGAAGAGATCAATACCCACCTCACTACAACCTGCTTTCATGCAGAGGGCAATAAGGTCTCCCCTCAGCCTCCTTTTCTCCAGGCTAAACCACTCCAGTTCCCTCAGCTGCTCCTCATTATTCTTGTGCTCCAGACCCTTCACCAGCTTCATTGCCCTTCTGTGGACACACTCCAGTGCCTCAATGTCCATGCAGTGCACAGAGCGAGTTTTTTCAATTAATAGATTACAAGACTGTTAAACCTTTGCTTCAGGTTTTTGTCAGCTCCAATATCCTGGGTCTATCTGTCTCCTTTCTCCTGAAGACTCTTTTCTTACTGTTGTAAAGCAATGAGTATTTCCATTCTGGTTTAGATTTCTGATTTCAGCTGGTATGTACATGCTGGTAAACATTAACATTTCAGTGTGGAACTCTTATGGTGGTTTGCTGTGCTTTAAATATTTGGCATTTCAGTCAAAGGCTGTTCCCAGGTGAAGGTCAGGGGTGTTTAGTGCTCAAGGAGACCTCCAGTGCCAAGATCGATGAATAGGGTGCTTGACATACTTGCTGCTATCTAGAGCGAAACCTCACATTTAATATATGGTAATGTTTGCATGTAAAGTAAAGATGTTTGTTTCAAAAACAGAAAAAAAGAAGACCCTCTCAGTTACATTACATTCTCAACTGGCCTTGTGCAACGTGTTGTGCTCTGCAGGTCCAGGCTGGTGGGGAGATCTGCCCCCCACCTCCTCACCCCAGCAGAGCCCCAACAGGGCTCATTGTGTTCAGGTCTGGCACAGCCCTGAATTGCTTCTTGTTGCCTTGGTGGTGTCATTTTATGGGCTTCAGGCTGCAATATAGTGCCATTTCATGCGTCTCTGGCCCTTCCAAGGGTTTCAGCTGTGCCATGTGATAGTGGGTTTCAGGAACTGGTCTGTCTGCAGAGATGTCTGTCTACGGAGACAGAGGAGGGGTTCCTCTGGATAGTACAGACCAGGTTGCTAAAAAACCTTAAAAGCTAAATGTTTGCTCACTTCTGGATAAAGGACACTGTATGGGTATAGCCCAGTGTTACTGTCTTACTGTTGCATACCACACACCACCTGCAAATGCCACGGTGGGAGTAAAGGCTCTGCAGCCCCAAGCAGCCTTCTGTGGAAGGCTATAATTCAGCAGCATTGCAGCTGCAATACAGTGACCACTGGGGATAACTGGAGCTACAGACTCCCAGAGGGTTTGCTAGCAGCAGGGTCACAACGTAGGCCTCATCTATTTGGTTCTGTTTTGGGGCAAGTCCGGCTCTGTTTTGAGGCCAGTCCTGTTTAACA
>NW_010186228.1:0-27759 GCF_000695765.1 Mesitornis unicolor
CTCCTGAGATTCTGTGATTCTGTGATTAAAGTGTTTCTTGCTATCTTTGTGTAGGCTTGCTAACATCCATCTGCTAATACTTTGTTATGGAGATTTGTAAGAGCTGACTGACTACTTGCAAAGTGGCAGAGTGGTGTTGGAGAATGGAGAGTATGAGTGGAAGTGAAACTGTGTCACTAGAAAGTAAAAAAAACCTGCATTTGTACTGTATAAATGGATTTATACTGTATAAGAGCAGAGCATAGAATTTGCCTTTCTTTGTGGTCAGGATAACAGAGCCTAAACTAAGAGGTGTTTTTGTCAGATATATGACCATGTGAACACAAAGTTTAGGTTAGCGGTAGAATCTGTGGTTTTTACTTGGGATTATGTAGATGTAGATATGTATATGTACATATCTGTTGTTTACAAAAGAAAAAAAAAAAGTGAAAAATGTAAGGGAAGAAGAGCAGAACAAATCCTGGATTTCAGAGAAGAGTTTCCAGTAGGGAAGCATTGCTGTTAATATGTTTACAAGTCACGCTTTGTAAAGTGACTTTCAGTTCTACTGTCCCAGACTCAAGACAGATTAAATCACAGATGCATAGAAGCTGCCGGTATCATCAGGTGAAGAGATTAAATGGATCTGAAATTTTTAATTAAGAAAAAGCAAAGATCATGTTGTAGCACTAAAATGTTTTCTTGTTCTTTTAGAAGAGCATTAGGAAGGGAGAAGAACAGTTTAAACCAAGAGTAATGGATATAAACCAGTCATGAATAAATTTAAACTGCAGATTGGTTCCAGTCAACTAGATCAGAGAGGTTCAGGCACACTTATCTTGTGAATGCATCTTTAAGAAAGAGTAGCTTAATATTTTGAAGATAGACTTAATAAAAATATGAAAAATGTGTATGTTGTGCTTTCATATAGCAGTGACCTGGTCTTTGGACCATGAGAGTTCCTATTTTACTTTTATTAGATGACGCTATAGTTAGCATTACTGTTGCAAAAATTTAGAAGGGATAGGCTTGCTTTCCTTCATCTTTTCTCTGCTGTCCCCGTACACCACATCAGGTAAATGTTTGAGCAACCCAAGCATTGGTTGGGTTCAAACCCAAGCATTTGACCTGCAAGTCCCCTGCTACTTTGAGGCTGCCATTCAGCATAATGCCATCATCCTGGGGATCTAGAGTTACTGCACTGTCTGGTTATGTACAGTTTGATGTCTGAGGTTGGTAGAAGTGGCCCATCCAGATCTACAGGCCTACTTCAGGGTAGTTCAGGTGCTTCGAGGTACTTCAAGGACTGGTAGGAGTAAGTGCTGTTTATTATCTCTGCTGTCCTCGGCCTCCCACTGCCTGTGTAACATAACAGTCCACTGCTGACTGTGGCTTCCTCATTCAGATTCATTCAGATACTCTAGCTCCTCCCTAGTAATCCCAGTTTGCTGTTCTTTCCCCTCTGTCCTTTCAGTGTGGGGTCCCGTGTACTGCTGTTTCTTCCCACAGATTAGTGATCAATCCTTTGTCAAGTTGGTATTGCTCTGCCTTTTTGGTATGTGAGGCACTGACAGTGCTATGAGGTGACAGTGGTAGCTTAGTACGTTTTTTATCCCTCTTATGTTAGGTCATTCATTCCTGCCCTTGCACTCCCGACTGTTTTGCTGCCGTGTCCTTTTTCTTGTGCAGTCACTTGATGAATTAGACTGAAAGCCTGATCCAGGGTTTTCTCTGCTGGAAAGATCTTGAATTGTTTTAAGTTGAGATCAGAGGTTAATAAAGAATTAAAAATAACATCAGAACACATAGACTACCCTTTGAAAATCTGTGTTCAGCGAAAGTACTTACAAAAGCATACTGTATAGTGCAATACATGTTCTGTGATGAAATGACTTTACATAATAACTAGTATAAATTGTCTTTTTTGTGAGTACCTTGAGGTATTGTTGCTCTATAAAGATATGTAGTAAAACACTGATTTTGAGAGCTGAGTGCTGATAAGACAATATAACACTTCATAAATTTATGAAGTGAAATTAAAGCCATACTTTAAAGGAAGAAGATTGGACTTTAATGAAATAATTTTTCTGTCAGAAGTGTGTCCTCAACCTAGCTATAGATATAGATATCCTTGCTAACTTTAAATCTTACAATAGCAAAGAGCAAATCGATTATGAAAAATGCTTATCTTATTAAGGTGTTACCAGGTACCGTTGAGAGAAACAACCCTTAAGTAGAAACAAATGTGTAATTGAAAATCTATAACATTTGTTTATAACTTAATGTGGTAGCTAATTTTGTAAACATGTTTTGTGCCATATCTCAGTGACAGGTGAATCTGTGGTAGATGGGGTGGTCTGATTCTCTTTCTTGTTCGACATGAGTGTTTATGTGTCTGTGCAGTCAACTGGGTACAACTGAAAAGTGGTTTCTGGCATTCATTATACAGATAAAAGTATGCTGGTCTTTATAAAGTGTCTGGGAAAAGAGTGAAACAGCCTTTTTCAGATGCCGTGCTGGCTTCTGCTCGACTGGGATAACAGGATGGTGCTCTGTGAGCAGCTGAGCAGGTGTGTCAGTTCATAGATGCTGAAGGGAAGAGACCTCACTGATGTCTTCTGCCGTACTTCTGGTTACATGGTCTGCCCCACTCTGGGGGCAAACAAAACTCCCATCTATTAGCAGCAGTGCTCTGCTAGGTCTGCATACTGTGATTTGTGGAATCATAGAATAGTTTGGGTTGGAAGGGACCTTTAGAGGTCAGCTAGTCACACCCTGAGCAATGAGCAGGAACATCTTCAATTAGATCAGGTTGCTCAGAGCCCCATCCAACCTGACCTTGAATGTTTCCAGGGATGGGGCATCTGCTTCCTCTTTGGGCAACCTGTACCAATGTTTCACCACCCTCATTGTAAAAAATTTCTTCCTTACATCTTATCTAAATTTACCCTCTTTTAAGTTAAAACCCTTACCCCTTATTCTGTTGCAACAGGCCCTACTAAAATATCTGTCCCCATCTTTCTTATAAGCCACCTTTAACTACTGAGAGGCATGGTCTCCCTGGTCCCTTCTCCAGGCTGAATAACCCCAACTGTCTCATCTTTTCCTTGCAGGAGAGGTGCTCCAGCCCCCTAATATCTTCATGGCCCTCCTCTGGACCTGTTCCAACAGGTCCATGTCTTTCTTGTGCTGAGGATGCCAGGGCTGGACACAGTACTCCAGGTGTGCTCTAGCCAGAGTGGAGTTTAACATGGCTTAGATAAGGAAACAGTCTGTTTTTCTCAGTGTAAAACCTAAGTTTGTGTATTTTAACCAAATGACATTTTAGTTGATGTACACTGACCAGAGTATTTCACGTCTGTTATATCAAATACACTCTTTGCTAACAAATGTCAAAACAGATGCTTTCAGCTTTGTCTATGAGAGATTGCTATCTGATCAATTAATGTATTCCATATTTATAAAAAGGTATTTGAACTGTAAATATATAGTGAACTTCTTGAGTACCTTGCTGCAATTGACTCTAGAACTGTAATCCTCCAAATTTCTTTGATTTTTTTAGAATAGAATAGCAAATGACTTTGAAAGACTGGCAGTAATACAAAGAAGTTAATTCATTTATGTCCTATACATACTGCATAAAACCAAGACAAAAAAAAAAAGAAAAAGAGATTGCACACATTATGTCTTAATTGGTAAGCATGCACTTTGTGCATAATATAAATACATCAAACAAGCTCTATCTAAACGTCTGAGGGCAATTAGGTCATTTGAAAGTAATGGAATCAATGGTCCTTACGTATTCTCTTTATTTATATCTGAAGCCAGCCTTTTTTTTCTATTTTGAGAATTATTCTGACTTGTCTCTCCTTTGTATTTCACACTCTCTGTGAAGCACCATTACAACTTTTCTTGCTATAATTGCATCAGTTTAGTGAATAATTAATAATTAATATTAAGATTTTTTCAGTAATGATTTTGCAAACCATTATAGGTGTTTAGTGAATAATTATTAATTAATATTAACTTGAACGCAGGTGATTGTTGTATGAGAAACTGAAAGCAAAGAAACTTGAATGGTTTTGTTTGGTTGAGAATTTCAGTCTGTGAAACTCAAGGGCAGGAGACACATGAATTAAATTGAAAGTAAAGATTGTGGTGGAACATTTTTGACAGTGTAGTGAATTAAGATATAAATGGGAAAAAGGTATTTTTACTTACTCTTCTAAGTAAATAATGATAAATACGAACAGTTCAGAAAATTAGCTTGTACCTCAGACTTCAGTCTGAAAACAAGTCATTGTCCAACTTTAAGAAGCTATTTAATGAAGATGAAAATGTTTTGATATCAAAGAAAGTAATGAATTATTCATTAGAAGTTAAAAAAATGTTTAATTAGTGGTGTTGTTAACAACAACAGAGCATAGTTATGAAAATACAAATACTGCAGCATATTAATGATATTTAACATATGCTAAAAAAATTTATAAGCAGCAGAAGCCACATCTTGGAATGTATCTTTCTGTCAGATTTTACTTATGAGTATATGCTTGTATTTAAATTCCAGGTGCTTCAGTGTGTTTCAGATGCGGTTGTAATTCTTATTGCTTTGCAGAGTTAGAGCTAAGATGTTAAAGTTTTCATACTAGTGAATTTTGAGCATGGATAAAGATTTAATAAAAGAACAATTCAGATGTATAATGCACAGCTTCTTATCTGTCTTTCAACAAAACAAACAGACAAACAAAACGTAAGTTTGAGTAACACCCCTCTTTCCTATTTCCAAATGCTGATGCTTAGAATTGTTTGTGTTTGTCCGACAGTGAAGTTGGCTCCAAACTCATCTTTGTAGAGGGAGCCCTGCACTGGCAGATGAATCCCGACTTGCATGGTCAGTAGAGGAAGTTTTGAGAATAGGTCAATAAAGTGGGCAGTAACAGATTGCTAAAACCAGCTGGTATTCACCCCAGCATTCTAAGGGAACTGAAGGATGAAGCAGCTGAGCTGTGAACTGTGCTGTGTAAACTGTTATTTGAACCTGTGCCAGTATTAGAGGAAAGGCAGCAAGGTGACAAATGACCTGACAGATTATAAAAAGGTTTCTGGGCTTTGAAGATCTTCAATTAGGAAAGGTGATACATGTGGTGGACAAACTGTAGATGCTCATTAGTAAAGGGTAGAATTAGGTTACTATTTAATAAATTACTGATATCCTGGCAAAATCTTCTGTCTCAGTAATGGTTGAAAGCAAATAGGATTTTGGGAGCTGTTAGGACAGAGAAACAAAAGGATAATTAAAAAAAAATGTCACTGCATGAGTTCAAGCTGTGCCCACATCCTACATTCTTTGGGTGGTTTTGTTTCATCTCGCTAATAAAAGGTATGGTAGAGGTACAGCAAAACTGATCAAGATTATCAAAGTCTTCCTTTGTACAATGCATCATGAAGAATGAGAACTCTGTGCTGAAGGACTTAATTGATTTTTAGAATTTACTAGATATAAAAAAATACAGAAATGTGTGAAATAACTACCTATTGAGGATTATTAAATGAGAAGATTTTGCTCAGGAGTTGGACAACCTCTGAAAAGCAAAGGTATGGACACTTACAAAGAGGTGCATGTTTGACTTTTCTTGTACTTTTTCCTATACACCTTATTGATCTCTGAAAGAAGTTGACTTTTGATTCAACAGGGCATAGTTATTCTAATGAAGAGGTTTCTGGAGACAGCAGTCTAGTTATTATTCCAACTGCCTTTTTTAACTGGATCTTGCTCCTTCTGTTGCCTTATCCCACTTAATCTGACCTGTTCTGGCTCCTTGTCCAGTATTTTGTGTGGTTCTCTACCTCCTTTCAGATATTGGACCCAAAAAAGTGGAGTTGAACAGCTGTCATTCCACTTCACAGGGTAATAAATAGCGGTATTGTGCTTCTTGGATCATCCACGCTTACCTCAGGTGCAGCTGCACTGAGGTCCTGTTATTCTGCTTTTGAGAGCTTCTGTCAAGCGACAGATCAACCTTGTAAGCCCAAGCAACTAAGTTTTGATGGTAGGAATATATCCTAAAATGGGGAGGTCTGAAAACTGCAGAATTATGTGTCTGCTGGAACCAGACCTCAGTAACTGCTGGGAACACCACTGTGCTTTGCTTTTCCCTTTTCAGTGAACTCCATTGTACTAGAAAACTTATCTTAGTCTCCTCATTTTCCCCTTCTCCTCCCAGGAAAATTAGTGAAGTTTTAAATCCTTCCAGGAGTTGAATCAGTCTTGGTTAAAACTTTCAGTTCTAGTGTGGAGCCAAGCAGGTGTTCAGATTGTAACTAAGAAAAGAAAAAAGATTCTTCTGATTTGTATCTGCCACATTTCTGAGAATAATTTAGATAGTTACTTCTTAAGAAGTAGGATTTCAGAGTTGATTTTTTTCTTCAGGATTCTATCAACTGCCATTAAAAACCAGTGAGTTTGATGTCTTAGATTTATGAATGAACCAACATTATTTAGAAACTATTTAGTCAACATAACACTTAGGTAAAATGAAGACAATATTTCTACTTTAAAAAAAACTTTTTGACTTAATTTAGCTACTTGGCTACTTTTCCAAAAGCAGTACTTTTTAACTGTAAACTCTTGTGTTCGTTGTAATAAAAAGGAGGTGGGAAGTAAGTGGAAGCACAAACACAAGTCCATTTGGTTGATTACTTTTCAGTGTCCTAGTTCTTGTCACAGGATTGGTCAGCCTATGCCTGTCATCACTGTGTCTTCTTGCAAGTAAGGACCTTTTATCTCCAGCTTAATTACCTCATTTTTATTTTATTTTATTTTTTTAAAATCTTGATCCACTTATTCATGCCATGATTGTACAGTATTTCAATGGGCAGGATGAATGTGCTGGCAACTGTAAAGATTCTAAGCTGAAGTACTTAATTTTATGCATTTAATGTGATGTACGTATGGAAAATTAAAGACTATATTAAGTAATATTAAAAGGTCTGGATGCTAAAACAATCTGAAAAGCTGTTCCAAGGTTTGGGGTTTTTGTTACACTTTCTTACAGCCCTGGAAAAAATATCGGTTTATTACACTTACCAATATAATTACTCTCCAGCTCTCTTACATGTTATGTATGCTTCAGTTGTTTTCTTGTGCAGATTATATAAATGGAGAAGTTTAATAGGGTGGATATTTTGCGGTAAATTAAAATATTGAAAAAATAGGCTGATTCATAGTGAAGCTTTGTATGAAAATAGCTGTAAAATCAATCATTGGATGTATTTAATAGCTGGCTATAGAGGCATAAGTTACTTTTTCTGAATTAGTTTGCAATAGCCTGTTGGAGATAAAATGCCTGATCACATTTGTGCCGTTGCTGTTATCAGTGATGCTAGTTCTTATGTACCCTTGAGTAATTATTTGTGACAAAATCCTCTATTCTGAATGAGTTATCATGATGCATGAGCTTGAGTTATCATGAAGCATGACTGACTTATGATGTATGCATGAATTCAGCCAATTCAACAGCAGCGTTGTCAATGTAGGACCAACAGTGCATGAGTGCACAACAGCGTGTTTGAGGGAGGTAAGGAGTGACAATGTCTTACAAACTGCTCAGAAAAGAAACAGTAAGACTTAAGAAGTACTCGTTATTGCACCAGCTACTGTTCCAGAGATAGGAGTTACCAACAAAGAGAAATTGTCAAGAAGGGCAGAGAATAAACGAAATGGGAATACCTCAGCACCTTTGCATTGTATTTTCCACTTATCTGTAGTAGTGAACATGAAGAAGAATAGGAAATACGCATACTTTCTAGGAGTTTGCAGTCCAACTTGTTATAAAGTATTTGAATAATTTTCAGTTTCAAAGCTGACAGGTAAAACTGTGAAATGTTATTTGAGTTCCTACCACGGTTAATAGCTTCATACTGATTTTTCACATTTTAGGTATATGTAGATGGAGCATGAAAGCTTTTTCATAGTACTTTAAGCATAGTCTGTACCCCATAGGAGGGCTGGATTAGATTATTAGAAGTGATGAACAGCCCCTAAGGCTAATATTTGTGTTGATTCAACCTTGAAGTTGGTTGCTCTGTTTGGAAAGAAGACGGTTTCCCAGCTTCCTGGCCTCTGAGCCTTCAGGTGTTCTTCCTACTGCTCTGGGCTGTGACCAGTATCCACGTTTTATTCTTGTTTTTATGAAAAAAAACAAAACCAAATAGATATCTTGAAAAGACTGTGTTCTGTCAGCCAAAAGACGTGTATTCCTTGTTAGGCCTTTGATTTCAGCACTGGTGAGGACACACCTGGAGTACTGTGTCCAGTTCATCCCTTCTATAAGGAAAGGCTGAGAGAGCTGGGACTGTTTAACATGAAGAAGGGGGCATCTTCTCAATGTGTATAAATACTGGAAAGGGAAGTGCAAAGAGGATGGAGCCAAGGACTTCTCAGTAGTGCCCAGTGACAGGATCAGAGACACTGAGCCCAAACTGAAACATGGGAAGTTCCTTCTGAACATTAGGTAGCAATTTTTTTTTTCCTGTGAGGATGACTGAGCACTGACACAAGTTGCTCACAGAAGTTGTGGACTCTCTCTCCATCCTTGGGGATATTCAAAAGTCACCTGAACACAATCCTGGGCACTTGGCTCTAGGTGGCCATGTTCGAGCTGGGGTGGCTGAACCAGAGGTCCCATCCAACCTCAGTCATTCTGTGATTTGTAGCAGGTTATTCCACATTTTTGCTTTGAATAACTAAGAACTTTTGCAGCATTGGTTATTTAGCTGCAGCCTCATCTTCTATTAAAGCTCTATTCCTTTGATTCCAGAAAACTTTTTGGAGATAAAGAATGCAGGTCTTTCAGTTGAATATTCTACTATATGGGGCACAAGCTGTCATTTACATCTAAGACTTAAACTTCTAAGCAGATGAGGTAGGCATCTGTTTTCATAATGAAACTCGGTATGGGTACATCCTTTGAGCCTGTGACCCCAGGCTTGTTCTTTCATTTTTCGGTGAAGACAGACTGCAAGATGACTGTTATCTTAGCTAAGAGGGTAGGAGAGGTGCAAGGTCTTGTATAATTTTCTGTATGCTGTTACTTAGTGACAAAATAACTCCTCTGAGTGTTCTGTAGATTTCTGTGTAAAGTAGTTTTCAAATTTCATCTGAACTGGGAATTCAGTCTTTAAAAATAAATGTTCAAATCTGCATGTTCTTTTTGAAGCTTGTATTTCAGGAGTATTTTGTTTTTATTCAGTAGGATGATGTATTTTAGAAGATTTTTTTTTCTTTAGCATGCAGATGCACAGACATGATTTTTCTTACACAGAGATTGTGAGTAGCAGATTATACCAAGATCTGTGGGAGAAATGGAAATAGTGGATAGCAGTTCACGAATGTACAGTTTATTTTGGTGTCACCTGCCAAGAATGTTATTGTTTCAGAGATCTTCAGAGTAGCTATTCAATCCACATTTTTATGAAATGCTATTCTGTAGGCTTCCAGCTGTGATGTTATATTTGTAAAACAGTCTTGTAACCACTCCCTTCAGGAGTGATTTCGGTCGATCATTG
This sequence comes from Mesitornis unicolor, assembly GCF_000695765.1. Taxonomy (NCBI): domain Eukaryota; kingdom Metazoa; phylum Chordata; class Aves; order Mesitornithiformes; family Mesitornithidae; genus Mesitornis; species Mesitornis unicolor. Next base: position 9,547 of record NW_010186228.1, read on the forward strand.
CCACAAGTGGAGGTAGCTGACTACAGTTGAATTTGTATATAGATGCATGTTTTAAGGAGACAGTAAAAGCAAATTTTGCAATAGCTGAAACTCCTTTGAGGTATTTGTCCACATCTGTTAATTTTGGAGTCATGTTAATAAGGATGTGGGGTTGTGGAGATAAGAGGAACTGTGAAGGGTATGTGATGAGTTCTCTGTGTTTCCAAGTGCTCTAGCACTTTATTTCCCAGCCTGAGAGGGCACAGCACTTGGGGCATCAGGTGAGGTACCACTGTCTAAAAATTATCCAGTTCAGATGCTAATGCCGTGTGTATGCCCTCAGTGTGATAGGTGTATAATATAGTCAGAACCTAAAAGGAAGTGCAGTTTTTGATATGTAACACTCCTTTTTACCTGTATAAGAGCAGAAATAAGACATATGAAAAGTTAACGGTTTAATACGATGCTCCAACTTCTGGAGCCGTGTGAGCTGTCTGTGCATTTTGAGATCCCCCGGTTTGATTCTTCTCTCTCTAATATGACAACATCTTACATTTATTTCCCTCATAAATCACCTACTTTCTGTAGCAGCTGCTCACTCTCACTGTGCTTCTTTCTCTTCTTTCCAGTGTAAGCAGATGTTTACTGTTTTCTATCCTCTGTATACTTTCTTTGCTCCAGCGCTCTACCCAAATAAAAATCTAATTGCTTATTTTCTTTGATTTCCTGCTAGCCTAGATGCTTACTTTGCCTGTTCAGATATTTCAATTTTTTAATTTTTTTTTTATTTCATCCCCGTCTCCCGTGGGCTTTTCTCTTTTTTTTTTTCTTGTTGGAAATAGATAATAAATATATAATAGTTTTGTCTCTTGGGTTTGTTGGGGTTTTTTTACTCCTTTATAAGTTAATAAGGAGGTAAAAATTTCTAGAGGCAGTAGGAAGTATCAGAGTTTTCACTTGAAAGTGCAACATTTCCAATAAGCAAGGCAAGTAATTTGTATCCTCTGCTTCTTATTGCTGCCAACTACGTAAGGATGTGACCTGAATTCTCCTGGGGAAGTATCACGTAAGTTTGCAATAATTTAGTTTGTTACAAAATTGTATAACTCTGCATACAATTCCTGCGTGAGTTCCTAGAGAAAATATGATCTGTGCTTCTACATTTTTCTTTAGGGTTGCATTGCTTTTAGTGTTGCTGTTACGTTGTGCGTAACACCCACTTGGGTGAAAATTCCAGAGGGATTTAGCCAGTTCATTTGCAACATAGTTTCTTGATTTGAAAGTTGGGAGTTAATATAATCATGTTTAACTGCTATTTTTTTTGTCTATGTATCTGTGTATTATCTCTGTTAGAAGATCTGTAATGCATAAATATTGCTTTCTAGTGCTGGAAAAGGCAAATGTAGTTTGTTTTTTACTATTTCGGTCCCTATTAGTATCTGGTTCAAGGCTGTCAGTGCAAGTTTAAGTAGATAAATAAATTCAGATAATTTTGGGTTTTTTTTAGTGCAACTGTTAAGGAAATTGTTTTCTTTCCTGTAAAATGGTGTTCCAAGGTAGCCATAAAGCATTACTGTGTTTTCATTATGATTCGGATGAGTAAGGCATGAAGATGACATGGAACGTGTGCTACGGAGATGTCTGGGTCTTCTAGTGGGATGTGCAATTCTAGCATTGATAAGACAGGCAACTCAAAAGGATGCTTGTAAGAATGACAGTTTTCAGCATGTAGCCGATAGATCTGAGATGTCCGTTGAGGTGTGTAACTGCAGGAGAAAATAGTTGCATGGTCCTGAGATATGTAGCCCTTGACATACCCTCAGTAAGGGCTCTTCTTAAAGCATAACCAGAAAAAAAATGAAGCTTTAGTGGTAACATTTTTTTTATTTTTATTTTTTAATTTACTTTTATCCGACAGCTCGAATGTAATTCTGTTCCTTTTGAACATAGAGTATTGAGTTTTCACATTGGTGGTTAAAACCTACTTCTGTTTTCACATGTCTACTCGGCAGAGTGTGCTGTTTTTCCTAGGACAGAAGAATGCTAAGCTTTTAGTTAAATCTGTGCTTAAACAAATTCAAGACCAGCTGGTTTTTGTGGGTAGGATGGGGAGAAAGATGAAAGAGGATTGTGGCATTGCAACCCGTTTGCTGGGACCCTGGATATCAGTCTTTCCAAGGACTGCTTCATGTCTTAGCTCAGTCATTTAATTTTTCAGAATACCAGGTTCTGTTCTGCACTCTGGCATGTCTCAAGAGGAGCATCATGCTGCCTAACAGTGGTAGAGTCTTAAAAGTGATTTAGGAAATGATTCAAATTTGTATCTCCCCAAACTTGGAAGGGACTACAATCTAGTTTCTGCAATCCCTATATGAGGTCTTTAAGTTCTCATCTCTTTGGTAGTATCCTAGACAACAAAGCTCAAAGACCTCAGAAGGTCATTTAGTCTGTGTCCCAATCCTAGGCAAAATTTATTGTACTTGAAAAACCCGTATTTTAAGAATGACATAGCTCTCAAAGATCTACTTTAAAATTTACTGAAGCAATTTCAACTTAGGGAAATCCTCCTGATAATTCATGTTACATCACCTTTTGTCAAGAACCATCAGTGAGCTAGAAATTTTAATCCTATATCTTCTTGACAAGACTTCTCATCTATATCCATCTCCTTCTGAAGTCAGTAGCATATACTTTTATTACAACATATTTTCTACTCTCAAATACTTGAAGCATTTATAACTTAATTTGGAACAATCATGCTGTAAAAGCTTGGAAACTAATTTCACTTGTGAAACAGAGAATTAAATAAACAATAGTAATACATTGGGTGACTAACATTTGACAGCGAAGACTTGTGCTGGGGGAAAAAGAGAAAGGAGGAAGAAAGGAAGAAAAAAAGGAAGACCAGATTGGATGTAAGGAAACATTTGTGTGGTTCTGGTCTTCTTTGTTAGCTTGCATAATCATTGGAATGGTTCCTGTAGATACATTATCAAGCCTATGCTGTTATTTTAAGTGAAATTCTTGTGACAATGTGTGAATAATGAGAAATAAATTCAGCATACATAATGCATTTGGGAGACCCTATTTGTATGAATTATTTTCTGAAAAGAGATTAAGCCAAAATTTCCAGCAATGTTAATGTATGTTTATGCAATCACTTTGTGTTATTTTATAATGTGGTGATTACATCATGTATTTTAAAATTTCACCTTTTCAGAGGTGATAAGGAAAATAGGTATATACTCACTTCTGTTCTAAGGTAATGTTATTCTTTGTAATCTTTGGTAATTTTTGCGCATATATTTAGGCAAAAGTCATAAAAATACTTCAATTTTGAGTTGGTTCTTTGTTGCTCGACGATGAGACATACTGCTATATCTTTTTTTAAGATTTGTTATTTTTAAAATCCAATTTAGAATGTTAATCTGGCCAGGCTGACTGAAATACGTTGCATGGTATTTTAAGTATGACGTACATGACCTCAGACCATTTGTACAATTAACATTAGTATCTTTAATCAGTTTCTATATATTAAAAAAAGTCCTGTTCAAGAAGGCTAAAATACTGACAATTTTGACTGAAAAGGAAAGCTTTTGATAATACAAGCAATAAGTGCAAAACCTCTCTATTTTTTCTGTATGCTCTATGATGTTCTTTTCTTTGTGAATTGACTACCTTGATAGCAAAATGTTTTCTGAATTCATTAATGCTTTCTTCTTTATTTTTAATATTAAGAGTTAAGAATGAGTGTATTTGTGTTTACTTTGGTAGTAAAAAAAGAGGAGGAGGATTTTGAAGAAAAGAAATCCGTTAAGAAACGAATCAGAGAATTAAAAGTTTTGGACCCAAAAATCGCACAGAATCTGTGTAAGTAGATGGTGTATAAATGTTCCATAAAAATGTCTTTTTTTGTCTGGCTGCCTGGTAATCACTTCTAGTTTAAAGTGAATTAAAGAATATGTGGATATTACTGTTAACCCCAAGCATGTGAGCTGATACAACTGAAAAATGTTTAAAAAGACCCAGGAAATAGTTAGAGGTTATCCCTTGTTTAAGACTGAAATGATCCTTTTCTGTATTTTTTTGGAGTGCAAACATACAGCTATATATCTAATTAGCTATATTTTAAACATATTAATCAAGGAATACTGCCTGCTCTTCTACACCCTCACTCCTCCAGCCGGCAATAATGCCTACAAGATGTCTGGTCATCTCTCATGTAGTTTATAGAAAGAAGGGAGTACTCAGTATTATGCAGTAATATGCAAATAAAAATGATAGAGTTTTGATGGAGAGGAGTGCTATAAAGAATAGGTTCCTAAATGCTTGCAGAGATAAAATAGGAAATGATTGGATTATGGTGAATGAATATGCAGTGTTTATATGAGCATTTTCGTTTTTAACTGTTTTAGTTTCTCATTATGCTTTTTTAAGAGAAAGCTCTGACCAGACCATTGAAGAAATAAGTGCACTTGTCACCTCAGCACAAAATACTATAACAACAATGATTATCCTGCAGGGTAGTCTTGTCACTGGCTGCTTATGGGGGCCTTCTGTGCTGCTGGATCTTGTGCATAGTGAGTGGATGGAGAAGGCTGGAGTTGTAGGAGAACAGTAATTAAATATACATTAAAAATTGTTGTCTCTTATCTATATTTGCATATAACCTGTAGATGCTATGGCCTTTTTGGTTGTTGTCTTGATTTCTTCATTATTTGTTGAATCTTTGTTTTAGCAATTTTCCTTGGCTCTTTCCGAGTGCCTTATGAGGAAATCAAAATGATGATATTGGAAGTAGATGAAACCCAGTTGTCAGAGTCCATGATTCAGGTAAGGAAACTGACACTTTATACCCCAATATTTCATGGTAAGCTTCTCATTAAATAGAAACTTGTAGATATAAAGCCTCTTACCATAAACTTTTGCCTAATAAATCCCTGCAAGAGTATTTTTTTTTCTGTGAACTGTACTTTCTTATATTTGTGAAGCTATTTTTTTAAATTGAGATTTTTCTTTGGTATATATTCAAACAGCATGTGATATTCTGTTGCTTCCCTAGTTACTAATTTTTTATTTGATTTTTTTCCTGTTATAGCTAATGCAATCCAGGACATTGCCTTAGGGTTTCCACAGTGACCACTCTGCTAGAGTTTTCCCTTTCTGTATTATTTTATTCAAATCACAAAATCAGTGTGATTTTGTGTGGAGACAAAAGAAACTGGAAGTTCCTTGTGTTCCTCTATGCACAGTGCAATTTAAGGGTTGATAAGTTGAAAATTTAATAAAATTATTTTAATACAAGTAATTCACTGTAGAACCATGGGAAAAATAATTTAGAAGGAATGTCTGGAGGTCATTTGATTCAAGCCCCTGCTCTAAGCCAGGTCAACTGACTTTGAAAAGGGGACCATCTGAGTTTGAACTCAAAAAAGCACTTAAGATGCCCACCTTCCTTTGAAAGAGGTAGAATAGTGTACCCCATTGCTTTAAAAAAAATGGTATCCACCTTAACATGTGCTTAAGTTACTAAAGAAATTTAACTGTCCAGAGGTATGTCTCTATTTCTACCTTTAAAAGCCTTCACAAGTATGGGTATGGTTATGCTATGAAAATGTGGTCCTGTGCATTTCATGATTTTGAGAAGAGCAAAAGCATACATTGGTTTGCAAGCATATGGCTATTTTTATTTATTTCTATAAGTTACTTTAGATTTTATGGTGATACTTCTTTCTGTAAATTTCTTGCCTTGATAATTTTTTTTTTGTCTAGCTTTACATATTGCTCAGTGTATGCTAATGTCACAGTTTCTGGGGTTGGAAATCTGTCAATCCTACTCTTGTAATGCTTAAGAATTGAAATATTTTTTTTCTCTCTCTCTCTCTCTCTTTTCTCCCTCCACCTCTTTCTCCAGTTAGAAATTGGTTCTGAAAGACGTAAGAACTCCAGTAGTCATACTGTAATCCAAATAGTCATTGACTAATTATTGGAATGTTTCTTGTGACTTAGTCAAAATTCTTTCTCCTGCTTATTCTCTGTTTGATATTTGAAATGTGTTTCATCTCTAGCAGTTCAAAAGCTTTATCTGAACACCATAAAGCTGCTTTGATATCAGCTGCTCCTTGGGTTGGTTTTGGTTTTTTTCTGATGCTCAGTATTGAAAATATTCATACAACACTTGACTGTTTCTGTTTTTGAAACTTCTGTGGTCATTTTCTCTATGTATGAAAATTATTTTAGCACCCATTTGGCATTAAACATTTTAATCTCAGTAAACATTAAATAATTGAATATTTAGAGCTGATTATATGGATGTATATTAAGATAAGACATAAATGAGTTACCAATTTCTAATTTAAAATGTAAATTTTTACACTCTATACACTTTCATTTTTGCTCAAAGTTACCGATCTGGTGCTGTTATCTTCATCCATAATTAATAAATGTAGTCCTTTTTACGCAAATATTTTCCAAATGTAATAATGGTAAGGATATATATGACTGGTCATAAATTCATGTTGAAAGTCAGTCTATGTCCAAATCCAGGTCCATAAAATTTAAGTTTACATTATTACTTTAAGTGTCATCATTCATGCATTTTTAATAGTTCTTTTTTTATACCAAAATCCTTATGTGAGCATGAATGCCCTATTGAAGCATCTACTCTAATTATTATTTACTTTCTTCTTTGGTTTATTCAGACCTTTGTTCGTCAGTCTAGTTTTTCTTATTTGCTGACCTTATTTTCTTAATGAACTACTTGATCCTTACTTTGGATATGACAAATTATTTTAAAACAAATTATTTATCTTAGTTTTCAGAATCAAAGTTGGACTTCAGTTCTTTACATAGTAATTATTTTTACACTAAAACAAAACAGTGATGAAGGACTGTCTGTCTTTTTATCCATTTGAAAAAAGTTTTGATAAATGTAAAACTACCATAAAATGATAATTGTTACAAAAGGTTAGGGGTTGAGTTATAAAAAATTAAAAGAAGTAGTATTAAACAAAATATTCAAGCTGCTTTTAAGAAAACATGAACAGTCTGAATACATCTGTTCTTTAGTTACAAATCTAGTATTTTCACTCTCTAACTAGAGAAATATCTATGTTGTGACCCAAGGATGCTATTGCAAGTTGAATAAACACCTGGGTATAGCTTTGAACTCACTAATACAGGTTCTGAAGATAGCATAGAGCCGCTGAGTTGGCTGCTGGTTTAGGGATATTTTTGGGGCACTATTTAAAGAGTCAAATTCATTCTTAAATTAGAGAAGTATGTTAAGCAAAGCATAGCTATGACTTTTTAGCTCCCTGGCCCTAGAGAGAGAATTTCTGTATTCTGAGTAGCTGAATTTATTGTATTTGTGTTGCGTATTTACATTCTGCTGTCTTCAGGGAGGATTGTTGTCTTTGGAGTCTATGGTAATGATGTATAGGTAATACCATTATACAATACAATAATATAAGAAGCATAGAATCAAAGATTTTTAAACCTATTTTATTTTTATTGATAGAATTTAATAAAACATCTTCCTGAACAAGATCAACTAAATGCATTGTCCAAGTTCAAGAATGAGTATAATAATTTGTCCGAGCCGGAGCAGTTTGGAGTTGTGGTGAGTTCTGTTATCACTCTTTTTTTTTTTTTTTTTTCTCCTTTCCTGAAATACGGTTTTAATATAATATTATAGAAAAAATACCTGCTACTTCTTCCTAAATGTGAAGAGGTTCCAGACTAGGAGAAGAGTACAGGTACTGCCTTTTCATGAGACATTTAGCGGACATATTCATGGATGTGGAAGGCCTGATTATTGGAATATTACTGTTTGAATTATTTGGGATTCTTTTTCTTTAAAAAAGTAATTTAGCTTACAAAAAATCCCAAAACCAAAACCAACAAACGAAAGAAACAAAAAACCCACAAAAAACCCCGAAATAAAAATCAGTGGTATTTTCTGTGGCAAAGTTTCACTGGGACATACAGAGCTATTTTTTAATTTCCATATCTAAAATAGTTTGGCTTTACTTCTGTTTGCATTAATAAATCTTAACTTCTTCAGTGAAGTTTTCTACACTGACATTTTTCTTTCTATTCTCCATACAATTGAGAAGAACATACTGTAGTTATCACCCTATTAACCTGTTCTGCCTCCTTCCTCCTACGTTTTACAGTATATCCAGTCAAGAGTGCTTGTAGTCACTTTTTCTCTGGGAAGATACATTTATAATAAATCTTAGGTGGAACTAACAAAAGATTACTGAAAGAGAGAAACTAAAATACTGCTAGTTCAGTGCTGGCAGTTGATGCTTTTTGTGGAAATATAGTTTGGCTATCATTTCTTTATAGCTCATAATTCGTAATTGTTCATGATTTCATCTAGAAATGCAGAATAAGGCTATTTCTTCTCCTGGTTTCATATATCTATTTAAGTCTTTGACTTTTCTTGTCCACTCCTAGCATTACAAGCTAAAATGGTCATTGTTAGCTTAATCTGGGAGGATTTCTCTAGGAGGGAATAACTCTTTTAGCTGTATCCATGGGCTTCAGGAAAAGGAGTATCATGTTTTTGTGACAGTAGGTACTTGCTGTTCATAGTTAGCTGTGTGGATACAAAATACCTGTACTTAAATATTGGAACAGCTGGAGTACAGGTCTGGGATATAAGAGCAGCGCTTATGATTCTGAATCAACTGAAGAATCTTGTTCTGGTCAGGAACCACCACTGCTTTGACTTGGTGCCAGTTACAGATGTGACATAGATAGTTGTCTGTGAGTATAGGTACTTCTACAACAAATCTAGTTCTGAAGGGGTACTTTTGCTGAAAGCTGTTGCCACTGCTCATTTTTGATCCATCTATAACAAGGGTTACTGTACATCTAATGAACTGCTGGTTGCTGTGTTCTTGGGAGTCTTCTAACTACACCTGTACTTAAAGGAAAATAGGAGAAAGCTAATAATGGGATATTTTAAAAGGCTTTATCGATCTCTATTTTTTGGTTTGTTTTCTTGTGCTATTTCATGCCACAGTTTTTCTGTTCTTATCAGAATAGGATCCTCTTTAGGTAAAGATTTTTTTGGTTTTATGTTTGTTTTATGTAAATATCAAATATTAATTTCTGTTTTAAAAAATCAATTTAAAAAGTCTATTCTGGAACTGAGCTCTATAAATGCTGCACATCTGTTCAATAATAATAAAAGTACATGGATTTGCAAAAAATTTAATACTGGAAAACTGAAAGGGTAGATTGTTGATTTAGAAGAGGTGTTAATATGTATCAGTCTTACTGAGAAAAATTCAAGTGTCCTGTTCTGAATAAAGTGAAGTGAGCACGATGCTTCTCCTTCATAAACTTTTTTCAAACTGTATCTGGCAGCATGAGAGAGATAAGCACATGTCTAAACTTTACCAGCTTCCTTTGAGTGACAAATTATGGTAAAATGCCAGTAAAGATGCAATTACTCCAGTAAATTTGACCATAAGTTGGGCTGGCTGAGGAGTAGACACCTATTTGGCCATGCCAAATCATTCCAAAATTAATAGATATATAACTCACTTGTTGGGAAGAAAAAACTTACACAGGACAATTACATGCAGGGTTATGCATTTTAATTGAATTATTAAAATAAAAAGTTAAGTAGCAAATACATTTTTTACTTTATTACGTAGAATCATCATTGATTAAAAAAAGTCATTTAAAAATCAGTTCCACATAGGTTAAAGCTTGCTTTGTTATTTTTATTTCATATTTGAGCCCAACCCAACTGACAAGTCTGTCTTTTGCTCTTTAAAAATGTCAGACTTACTACAATTGGACATACTAACAACAGTTACAAATTTAAAATTTAGTGTGTTGACATTTTCCATTTAATCAGGAGCCCTCTGATATTTAATATGTCTTCTGGAAAGAAACTTGGCTTATGGGGAAACAAGTGCTCATTTTTAAGCTTTTGCTGACATCAGACTGTAATAACAACTGCTATTTTCTGTTTTAAAGAATAATCTCTAGTTTTAGTTCTTTCAGACAGACTCCTGTAGTATTTGAGCAGTTATAGGCAGTGGTTTTAATACCATATTATTGTCTCTGTAATGCTAACAGTATCCTCGCTGTTGTACAATTATAGAATTGGCAGTGATCAGTGATCTTGATCAGTTTTGTCTAAAAAAGTAGATTAGTTGGCAAGCATATAACCAGTGAACCTTCCTGATATCAATATAGTAGTCTAAGGTCTGCTGTATATATTGTTATGAGTAATGACATTTCTGAACGTACTCTTGCACACATTTGTATTACTTACTTCAGTCACATTAATCCTTTAATTACTCCCCTTTTGAGCACTACCTATGTGCTATTTTGTAAATGATACTATTTTTAAAAGCACCTCTATGAGTTAATTTACAATTTTCTTAAATCTTAGGCAATAATTAGTTTTATTTTTGCTGTCCTTTTGCTGTGATTTTTGAAATGTGGTAGTATTCAAGTATAAATAACTTTGAAATGATCTGGTTTGAGACATTGATTGATGTGTATTGGTTGACAAGGTGCAATATTAGTGGTAAATACGGTTTTTAACTGTTAGTTATTTCTTTCAAACATACCTATTCAGTTAGATGGGACTATCAGTCTGATAAGAAGACCTAGGACAGTAACACTATAGGTCAAGTTTTGCTGGAGGTGGCCCAACTGATTTGATATATTTGTCTTAAAAAATGGAGGCAATATAACTCAGGAAAACATTACATTAAATAGTGAGTTCTTATGTCTCAAAAGTTGGTGGAGTTTCTTTCCTGAAAGAACAACCAGATTCCCACTGAACAGTGCAAATGTGTACTTTCCCTAGTTTTCCATGCAAAGCTTTATACAAACACCAAACCCCATCATTAGGCACAATTTTTCTAGTGTCACACCTTCTATGCATCTAGAATAGCTGACTTCAGAGAACAATCCACAATCAGGTTTTAACATGAAACATTTTTCATTTCTCTTGGAGGAGGGAAGTTTTGAATAAATATCTTTTTTTTTTTTTTTTTTTTTTACTCTTTGAATATGGAATCCTACACATTAGCTTTTCATCAAAGTTCTTCAATCCACCATGCTGTCTTGTATCTTTTGTTTTATTCTGGTTGCGGAGCAGACTGAGACCTGTTGCTCATTTCTTCAAGAACTCCTGTTGACACAAATATGGATCTTATCAATATAGCTGGTTTTGGTTTGTTTTGGTTTGATTTTTTCCTTGTTACTTAAAATTGCTGGTTTAAGCCTCATTTTTTGCTATTCTTTTCATATGATGAGAATCAAACACACAGTACAAGACTTTCAGGTTTATCTTTTAGGTAAGTAGCGTCTTGCATTGTGTTGGCCAAAAAGTAATTTTGTGGTTTTTTTCTGGGTAAATGAAAGGTGAATTTTTCATGGAAACAAAACTGTTATTAAACAGTACAATGTCCATTTTGTTCAACTTCGTGAGTCCGTGTTCAAAAAAGTTCTTACCTTTTTTGTCAAAAAACAGTTCCAAAAATGATTTCATATCCCCATCAACAGTGAAGGTTTTACCATTCAAGACATTTTGTAAAGTACAAAACAAATGGTAGGCGGATGGTGCCAGATCTGGCGAGTATGTGGATGTGGTAACACATCCCATCCAAGCTGCAGCCATTTTTGACAAGTGACTCAACTTGGATGTGGTCTAGCGTTATCATGAAGACATACAACACCTTAGCAGTTCACCAATTCTGAACGCTTCTGTTTGGCGGCAACATTTAATTTGTCCACTTGATGACAGTAGATGTCTGAATTAATGGTTTGGTTCCGTGGAAGCAATGCAATATACACAATACTTTTGAAATCCCACCAGAATGAGAGCGTAGCCTTCCTTTGGTGAATATCTGCTTTGTAAGTGCTTCGAGCTGGTTCATCACACTTGCTCCATGATCTTTTTCTTTCATTGTTGTTGTAGATGATCCATTTGTCATTGACTGCTATCATACGTTTCAAAAATGGATCGTTTTCCTCACGTTAAAGAGAGAATTGCAGATTTCAGTGCACTCAGTGAGATAAATTTCTTTAAGCTCATGCAGTACCCAAATATTGAGCTTCAAGTTGTTTTTAATTGTCTTCAACGCTCAATTTCAATATGTTAACATTATCAACAATTTTGTGTGTCATTAAATACTGTCTGAATTTGATCAATGCCTTAATTTTATCGTTATCGACTTGTAGTGGCCTTCCTGAGTGTGGTGCATCTTGAACATCAAAATCTCTGGACAGAAATGTAGCAAACCAATTCTGACACTGTTCACCATACACATCATGTAGCTTTTGGTGAGCCTGCACAGCGTTTTTTAAAATAACTTAGTAATACAGCAAAATATGATGAAAGCATTCTTTTTGATTTTTTGAAATCAATGCCAAATAAATAATTTTTAACGAAATTGTGTACTTTCTTTTTCTAAAAGAATTAGTGTTTTAAAATGAAGGTAGTTACGATTCAAGACATGTATGTCCATCTGTTAAAAAAAAACCCAAACAGCAAAGCAACAACAACAAAAACCACAACAGCAAAAAAATTGAAAAACAAAACAAAAACAAAAACGCAATTACTTTTTTGGCAACTCAATAGTTGTGGGTTTTTTCAGAGAATTTGGAGATTCCATATTAATTTTGTTCTAAAGTTGTGATTAAGGGAATGACAAAACTATTTGACTCCCAAGGAAGAACCTAAGTAGTGAATAAACTGATAAGTACTACTTGTTTGCTAATAATAATAAAAAAAAATAAAATTATAATGCAAACCTTCTTTTATCCTTCTGGCTTTGAATTCAGAGTCAAGATTTGGTATTCTGAAAGAAACAGCTAGACACTTACCAAGATACTGGCATGCTGTGACTGTTAGAGAATTCTCTTTTACTTCAACTGAAGTTAATTAACTTTTGTTGTTGGCTTAAAGACATTAAGGGCACGACTCTGAACAGTTCAGGTTCCCTTCAAGAGTGTGGCTTGTGGTTCTGGGTTTTTTTTGTACTGACTCTATGGGTTGCTTTTGTGGTTTCTGCAATTATCCTCTTATGTTATTTTGCACTTTTATGTTTTCTGTTCATTCAGCAGTAAATATAAAATAAATCCGTTATTACCCTTATCTTCTCTTCCAGACTTTAGGTTTTCTTTAGATAAACTACTTTATTTTTCTGTACATACATTCTTTCCCTTACTTCAGCCTGATGTCTCAGAACATAGATATTATCACCTATTACTGTGGAGTTTGTTGTTTTGTGGGCTTTATTTTTTTTTCTTTTTGGCTTGTGCGCATCCATGAAGTATTTTATGAAAACTGTTTTAAATCTGTTCATCTTATTAAGTGCTTTAACTTAGCTTTGTAGTATTATTTTGGTGATGCTGTTTTGAATGCTGTATTTTGTTGCTCGAATTCTTTATGAAGTATGCTTTTGCTTGCTGAAATTTAAATATTCAATTGCATTTTATTTTCTTATAGTTCTTGTTCTGTATTTGCTTTTACTTAGTGCAATAAACTCCCTTCTAAAGTAATTTAAACTTCGCATTATTTTCTTGGAGGTTACATTGACTGATATTGAGCGATATATTCTGCAAAGCTTTTTAATGATGAAGATATCTTTGTGTTTAGAAATGAGTAGACAGCACACTTGCAATATGAGACCCACCTGAGATGAATGTGGTTTCAGTTAGATGATCATTTGGGTAGGTGACTGTTGACAGAAGGTTGGTTTTATTGGTGTTTTAATTTTTTTTGCCTGGTGCTTTTTCCAATGGGCAGTAAAAGTATTATGTTGCTTTAGGACTTAAACCTTTAGCAATGCTGTTTTGTTTTGCAGGTAGTTCTTTCCTACTGAGAAGAAAGTATTGGGTTACCGAATACTTATTTCTAATTTTGGGTGTAGGCTCTGTGTTTGTATCACGTAAACAATGTCTAATTAGTAGATAGTTTAGTAATGTCAATCTCATTTGTTTTCAGTGAAGTTGATATAGTAGTTACTAGTTATATTTTTTTAATCATGCCTGATACTTCAAATACGATAATCGTTTTGGTGAGTTTTCGTTGAAGAACTGTTGCCATACCACCATTCAAGCCTATACAGGTATATATTTGGTTTTCATCTGGAAGAAACCCCAATGTATATGCCGTCAACAGTGGTGCTTTGCATTCCAGACAGCTTTCTCCAAAGGCTTTTGTTCTCATGTAGATCTTATCCAGCCCTAGAAGTTTGCACTATACCTGGGTATATATATATCAGAGTAGTGTGTGGCTTTCCAGGAGCAGCAGGGTCTTTCTCTGGCCATGTGAGCTAAGCCAATATCTAACAACTTTCAGTGCCCTTCCTTTAGAGTATGTTTTTCCGTGTTACTCCAGGTACTGACAGTGTTCTCCCATGAGTCCCCTGTTGACTCACCTGGGACAGCCCTGCTTTGCTTATCTCTTGCTTGGGCCATGTAAGCCCCCATTTGGCTACCAAGTAAAGATGCTGATAATTTCAGAAGAAATACAGAAAAAAAGATGGTTCATTTACATCCTGTCTTCAGAGAAACTTAAAAGGAGAAACACTTAATCTTCAGTGTAATGAACAGATGAAATGAAGGAATTTGAACCATGGAGGTGCAACTCAGTTTCACAAGAAAAGAATTTAGGAATGACAAAATAAAATAAAAATATAGGTATGTTGAAAGGAAAAGCTTAATGTTTCCAGATCATCTATTTATTGTGAAGCATGGCTTGTAGAGTAGTTTTTAAACAAGAAGTCTTGTGAACCATTTTTAAAGACAGATAATATTGTAAATAAATAGGAAGTCCCAGATAAATGCTATTCTGGGTTACGGTTAACAGTTGCATAGCACTTTTTGAAAATAAGAACAAAACCAAGTAATGGAGATCACTTGCTTAAATACAGCATAACTAAGAGTGGGATCCGATAATGCAATGGTATTAATTTCAGACAAGCAAGGTTAGAGCCTTTTAAGAAATACAGTGTGAGAAAAGAAACAATATGTGCTTATTTGAGAGACTGCTAGAGAGTTGAAAAATAAACCATTGTTCTTCATAATTGTTTTTAAGAAAGCTGTAATAGATATGTATGAGTCAACATTAGCTCAGTGCTTTTTGAATGTAAAATGTTCATGTACTAAAGATCGCATTCTACTATTGTTCATTTGCATTAATTAGATCTGAGTCTGAGTTTTTTTTCATGAGAAATTAAAATTGTAAGGGTCATGAAGCAACTGATAAGGGCATCTTATCACTTGTTGTTTGAAGTAAACTTTCTGAACTTCCTTCTAAGTTAAGGATAAATACAAAAAAGAAGTTTACAGTAACCTAAAGTTTTTAAGTTTCAGACTTCTGTGGAAAAATGAGCATAGAAGAAAAACCCTCAATGTGAGGCTTTATGGAGAAGGAAATGCAATTTTTACTTACAAAATCTTAATGTAAATTTATTTTTACCTGCTTGGTGCCTTATAGATTTAATACATGTGTACCTGCATCCTTCTGAGCACCACCACATGTGTTTCCAAGCAGTCTGGCCAGGATCAGTGATGTGTAGCACTAAGGATAAGGGATTCTTTCAACACCATATTATGTCTCTGTGGTGCTTTGTGATTGGTAACAGCAAGGTTTTTTGGACAGGCCTTTTATATGATCAGAAGTCATCAACTGCCATGAGGTTATCTTTATCTCAGAATTTCCTAACTTTAGCTTCTTGTAAATCTTGGCCACTGCCCACTGTTTTCTTTCACTTGTTTGGAATCTGTTTAAAATACATGTTTATAGCTTGCTGGTGGGGTAATAAGATAATAAGAAAAGAAACAGTCACAGAATATCTTAAGTTGGAAGTGATCCATAAAGATCGAGTCCAACTCCCTGCTCCTTGCAAGACTACCTGCAACTAAATCATTTGGCGAAGAGTGTTGTTGAGACACTCCTTGAGCTCTGACAGGTTTGATGCCATGACTACTTCACTGGGAAGCCTGTTTTCGGTGAGTGACCACCCTCTCCGTGAAGGACCTTTTTCTAATGCCCAATACGAACTTCACTTGGCGTAGCTTCATTCTATTTCCTTGTGTCCTAATGCTGATTACCTGGCACCTCTCCCCCTGCTGCCCCTCTTGAGGAAGTTGTAGACTGAGATGAGGTCACCTCTCAGCCTTCTCTTCTCCAAGCTGAACAAACCAAGTGGCAATAGCTGCTTCTCGTAAGTCTTGCCCTAGAGACCTTTCACTATCTTGGTTGCCCTTCTCTGGACACATTCTAGTAGTCTAATGTCTCTTATATTGAGGGAGCCAAAACTGGACACAGTACTCAAGGTGGTGCTGCACCAGTGCAGTGTGGAGTAGGACGATCACCTCGTTCAACCAGCCAGTTATGCTGTGCTTGATGCCACACGGTTGACCCTTTTGGCTGCCAGGGCGCACCGTTGACCCATGTTCAACTTGCCACTGCATCCTGCTGGGAATGGTGTCCTGAGAAGAAATACAGCTCATTCCAATGACCCTTGTGCTGCTGTGTCTTCTACTGCTCACATGCACGCATTAATAATAGTATAAACCTCAATATTTATGTTAAAGAATGATACAGCAGGAAGAAATCACATCAACCTAATGATGTAGCCAGAGTAAAAAGAGCTTTTGTGAATGTCTATCCTGCAGACAGGAAGTGCCACTGAAAAAAAGGAGACATTGAACTCCCTTTTACTCACTCCTAAAAATCTGTTCAGTAAGAAACATACACTTGAAAAATAACTTGTTGACAGACAACTCGCCTTTTTATTTGTGGAATAAATATGGTGTTTGAAAGAATATGGAAATCATAAGTATACATCTTAAGTATTTCAGATAGTTGACATAATTTACATTTCAAACCATACTTTTTTTTTGCGGGGAGTGGTTTGATGCACTTTGCTTTCTTTGTGTTGGAAGCATCATAATTCAGATTACAGTAACCATCCTTTTGTTACGTTACTCTGTTGTGACAGACCCTTAAATTATTTCCTTTTTTGCTGGATACCTTTTCTTACTGAAGAGTTTTTGACAAGTATAGGTTACTTAATGAGAGTAAAAAATATTTTCGGAATATCATTGACTTAAGATTTGAATGCCAGTGATTGTAGAGTTAAAATCTGTTCATAACAGAGCAGTTCTGATAAAGGAACAGTGGATTGTAATGGATCAGAAGTCAGATGTGAATCGGTTGGGTCCTCATTTTGCAGTCAATAAATGTACATGAAACTGAAATGTAGACGTATGAATATAGCCTGTAGAACTTCTGAATTTTCTTCTGTTCACCACTGCTGAAGCCCCAGCTAGAATGTTACATTAAATTTGGAGGTGTTTAGTACATTGGTTATAAATGTGTGGAGCAAAACAGAGACTGTAGGAATGACTAATGATTATAGCTACATGAACATGTGATTTGAAGAAATATTACTTGTAAGTTCTTTAACTTAATACCAAGGCTGAGTGTTCTCTCAAAATATGTTTAAGAAAAATGGAAAAAGGAAGGGAATAATTTATTGTGAATACTGATAGTTGGTATGACAGTATGTGATAGGCTTACATTTTTGAGAAAAAAGATACAGGTTAGGTAATGGGAATATTTTTCTAATAGTGAGAATAACAGAACAATGGAAATAACCTACTAGGGAGACTATGGAAGCTCTAATGAGACATCTTGCCCACCCTCCAGGAAGACCTGGACAGACTGGACGAGTGGGCTAGCAGAAACCTTATGAAGTTCAGTATGGACAAATGTTAAGGTCTTGCATCTGGGGATACATAACCCAAGTCCACAAGGATGATCAGAGGACTGGAAGACCTGCCGTATGAAGAAAGGCTGAGAAAACTGGGCCTGTTCAGCCTTGGGAAGAGAAGGCTTAGGGGGAACCTTATCACCATGTACCAGTACATAAAAGGTGGCTGCCAAGAAGATGGAGACTCCTTTTTCACAAGGAGTCACATGGAAAAGGCAAGGGGTAATGGGCACAAGTTGCTTCTGGAGAGATTTAGACTGAACTCCAGAAGAAATTTTTCTACCATGAGATCAATCAGACATTGGAATAATCTCCCAGGGGTAGGGTAAATTCCCGTACACTGGTCAGTTTTAAGAGTCACCTTGACAGGGTGCTGACTCAACTCATTTAAATGATACTTTTACCTTGAAATGTTGGAATAGGTGATCCTAGACACCGTCTCCCACAGCATCCTCCTGGA